>NW_021349468.1:175657-231258 GCF_001605985.2 Dendrobium catenatum | reverse complement strand
CACAAGGTGCTACGTTCTTGTGAGAGCATGATAAGTGCTCCTTCATGCGGGTTACTCCGCCCTTCACAACTTTCTCACAAAAGTTGCACTTTAAATAGACATAGCTCTTCTCTCCGCCGCCAATGTCAACTTGTACACTATACTTCCAAGAAGGGTCCCTCCGCAATGACGTATTCGTCTTTTCTTTACCTCTAACCATGTCTCCTAAAGCAAAAAACCAAATACACTAAAAAAAAATCAAAAAAATCTAAACCCTAGTTTTTCTTAAACATGAAAAATAAAACCCTAAACTTAATAAAAATACCTAAAATTCAATGTGGAGTACTCCTAGAGGGTGGCCGGAAGTTTCCACTTCGCCGGAGAGGGGCGGCGCCGGCGGGAAGAGCGGCGGGAAGCAAGGCCGACCGTGCGGGACGCCTTCGGTTTCGCGAACAGAGAGCTGGAAGGGAAATATTTCGGAAATGAGGGAGCCCGTGCGGGTTGAAGGGAGGAAGAGGGTTTATTTTAAGTGGGTGGGGCCTAGTCTGTGAGGCGTACGCCTCACCCAGAATTGCGCAATTGCGCCTCTGAGGCGCGCGTCAGTCCAGGTGAGGCGTACGCCTCAGCCAGGTGAAGAATTGCGTAAGCCTCGAGGCGTTTTTTGGTCAAATTGCGCAAAGGCGCGCCTTGTGGCGCGCCTCTAATTGCGCAATTTTAAACAGAGCTCGACGCTAAAGAAGGCTGATGCATCCCATCCTCTAAAATCCACTCTCTATCCTCTTCATTGGCTTGCCTCCTAAGTCACATCACAAACTCGTAGGGCATGAAATCCGAGGTGGTCAGTGGCTCATTACACTATTGAAAGTTCAAATTATGGTTGTTAAACCACTTGAACTATAACCGCATATCAAAAGGGGGGTGAATTGGTATTTAAAAAATTGTTTTGAAAAATTCTTTTTTGAAATTTTAAATCAAATTCATCACTAAAAAATTTAAACGTAGATTTTGTAATGCGGAAGCTAATAATAGGTAAATTCAAATACTAAATTTTTGTGTGGATTTTGTAGAAAAATGAATAACAAAATACTTTTCTTCTTTTTATTTTCATATTTTTATTTCTTTTTCTTTTCTAACAAAAAATCAATTCGAAAGCAATCTCAAAATTTTTGTATCACAAAGATATTAGTTTTCAACTCAAATTTGCAAGAAAGAAAAACATTTGAGAAAATAAAAATATTGAAAATAATGTGCTGAAAGAAAGAAGAACGAATGCACCAAAAATTTATAGTGGTTTGGTTAACCTTGACCACCGTTCACTCTCTAGAGTCTTCTCCGGGTATTGTACTAAACGTTTTAGTGTCTATTCTTTTGTCCCCATTGTAAAACGGAGAAACCTTTACAAGAATCACTTCCACGAACGATGCGGTTGAGATCCAAATCACTTTCACCTTCCTCGGTGCGGCAAAGTAGCTGAATCCTTTTCACCTTCACTGCCTCACAGGTGCGGCGAAGTAGCCGAATCCTTTTCATCTTCCCTAGTACGGTGGAGTTACCAGTGACTCATTAACTCCAAGAACTTTTTCTTGGAATTTTTCTCAAGAAAATTTTGATACAAGAAGGAACTAGGTGGATGCTGACCGGAGCAACCGCGTGAGAAATACCCTCTTACACTCTCTTGCATTCACAACTCTTCTCCTTCACTCTCAACTACACCTCTATTCCTTCCCAAAGCTCTCTTCAAACCAGACTATTGTATTTCTAATGGATGTCATATTATTAATGCTTCTAATCATCATGCTAGTTACATCGAATTCTGTCCCAGACATGACAAAATAGGTGACAACCGATAATAGAGGGTAATGTTTACTCTATCTCCAACCTTGGGTAATATTGAGGTTCTAAGGATATGTTGGATGATGCGGCCATTTTGGTTAAGAGTGTTTCCAAGGGACTGGTGTTGATTGAGTGGTTCATTTCTAATGGTCAGATTAACCTTGGTCCAATCATAATCTTCCCTAGAGCTAACATTGTGGGGTTTTATTCTTGTGGTAGAGATGTGTAGGATTTGATCAAAGTCCTGATAAGTAATTTCTATGGAATGCCTACAGACATAAGATTGCATAGTAATTCTATCAGCATTAAGTCTTAGGCTTGCAATGAATTCATGTAAGAAATTTGAGTTGAAAGGAATTGCTAGAGTAAGGATAAATTAGAGAGTGATGCCAATAAAGAGATCTAGTACCTGATCATTTAGAATGTCCTGGTTGAGGATCATAAGAGTAGTGCGGGCATACCTATACCGATGATATGCTGACTCATATTCCATAGATTGGAATATGTCGTTCGCAGGATGACAAGAGGAACTTCTTACTAATGCTCTAGAATGCTTGCCATTGGCCATGGGGATGCTAAAGACAAGAATTTAAAGATAGAAAGAGAGGATTTGGAAGATTGTGTGCTTAAAATCTTAGGATAACATTTTCTTATATAAGCCTCAGCTGATCGTACAGTATGATTCAAATCGTATAGTACGATTAGAAGAATTCAATTTGTCCTGGCCGAATAGTTGAAAAAGGTGGTCAAATTATACAATATGATTAGAATAGTACTGGACGATATTCATTAAATCATTTGTCCCGAGGAGTCAGTTTGAACAATCTTTCACCAAACTGATTGTACAATACAAATAGGTGTTCATATAATACTATGGTTAATTAAATATTGTACCGAACGAATTGAAACACCAACGGTCAATGCCACGTGTACCGTACAGTATGAAATATGTGCTCGTACACTACAAACATCAATAATTGAGTTAATTTGAACCATTGTATTGACTACACAATGCTGATGTGATGATCTGTGTGGATCGTACTTGGGTATTATTAGCCTTCGATGTTTGATGATTGCATGAATATTTCAAGACATTGTCATCAATGTGAAATTCATGGTGTGGGTCCCCTAATATTTTGCATCCCACGATAGCATCTTGGCCTTTGGAAAGTTGGGATATATATATTGTTGGGCCTAGTAACTGTCCTTTGCGGTTGACTACTTTTCCCAATGAGCGGAAGAAATTCCTCTACAATAAGTAACATCACATTATATTTTAAAATTTTTTGGGACTATATTGCATATCAATTCAATGTACCCCACAGAATTATAATTGATAATGGTTTTGCAATCATGTCAACAAAAATAAATAATTTTGCATTGGATTATACGCATTAATTGGATATACTCAACAATATATTTTTCTCGAGCTAATGGATTGATTGAGACTTTCAACAAAATTTTGATGCAGATTTTAAATAAAACTTTGGATGATAATAAACATCAATGGCATGAAAAGTTGGTTGAAGCCGTGTGGGTTTATCAGACCACTTGTAGGATCCTGACTCAATCCACTCTATTTTCCTTAGTGTATGGGCATGAAGTTGTTCTCTTTGAAGGTACAACTTCTATCACTAAAAATCATAATTCAAAATCAAATCACAATTGAGCAAAATGCTGAACTTTGGTTGGAGGAAGTCGATGGTTTAGAAGAGCATTGCTTGCGGGCTCAACAAGATCTGGAGCTATATTAGTCACGCATGGTTCAAGATCATGATAAATTAGTTCGCTCTTGAACTTTCGCAGTAGGAAACTTGATTTTGGTTCTTCAGAGATCTATTTTAGCCCATTGAAAAATTGGTAGGAAGTTTGAACCAATATTGGGGCGGGGGCGAGCGGGGCACCATTTGTCGCAGAGTTAGTCTACCAAAGAGGTTCTTATCAACTAGTTGCTTGTAAGGGGAACTACCCAATGCTTCCTATCAATGTGCAGTTTCTAAAGAAATATTATGCTTGATGTAAATCAAATTCAAAATCAATGAAAAATCATCAAATTCAAATCTCTTCAAATTTGGCTCTTTCAATTTAAATCTTCAAACTCAAAACTTCCTAAATTCAAACATATCCAAGTTCAAAATCCTTCAAATTTCAATCAAGTCTAAATCAATCTCAATCCAATCAAAATACAAATTCAAAACTAAATCCCTTTGAGGTGTTCCTATGCTCTGATAAAATCACTATTATCTAGGACGAGGAATTACTTGCAATCCTTGTCCTCATTTTAAAGCTATTAACACCAATGCTTACTCCCCAGCAGATGTATCATTGTGTTGCTCTAGATCTTTGATTGAGAATGTAAAAAAAAAATTCTAATAAAAAATCAAAATGAAATTCTAAATCTCTTTCATTTGCCAACTTGGATTACATTGGTTTCCTTGTCTGAGGATTGATGTTGGGTCCTATTATATTCTTGTGATATAAATGGACTAAATTTTTAGGTTTGTTTATGGTAGATTAGCCATTAGATCCTATTTAAGCATTAGCCTAGACTTTTAGGTTAAGAATCCCTGAGACTCCTCATCCTATTATTCACCTTGTATACTTAGGCATCTATAGGTCTATAAACCCCAGGTTGATTGATTTTTTCTCATCCCCTGTTGGTGTGAAGAATCAATCCCTTAACTAGAATATGCTGGTTAATATAAGTCTCCTTGTGGCATCTTTCCTAGTCTAGTTATTAAAAACCCTAATAAAATTTAAAATTGGCTTGTTTCCTCCCAATAGTTTAGGTAGAGTAGCCCTTAGTTAAAATATGCCATGTTAGTATAAGTCCCCCATAGACATTTTTCCTAGTCTAGCTATTGAAAATCCAAAAGAAAACTAGAGTTAGATTTCACCAATTCCCCAGGGTGTAGGTTGAGTGCCTCTTAAACTAGTTGCCCCTAGTTAGATGTAAGTCCTCGTGTTTTCTATCTAGGTTAGTCTTTGAAAACCCAAGAAATTCTTCGTCTTTTAAGGTTAGGTGTGAGTCCCCGTGTTTCCTTTTCTGAGGACTAGACTAACTAGTGTAGTGTAAGCTTTTTAGGCACCTTCTTAATTTAGTCACCCAAAAATCTCTAGTATTTTAAGGTTAGGTGTGAGTCCCTATGCTTGCTTTCATTAGATTTATTAGTGTATAAGAAAGCCCCTCGTGGCACCTATCTAGTACTAAAAAGAAAATTCTAGTTTTTTAAAAATATAAGTGTGAGCACACGTGCTTCATTTTCTTAGGACTATATTTACTAGTATAGGAGCAAACCCTCCTGTGCACTTGCCTGGTACTAAAACAAAAACCTCTAGTTTTTAAGGTTAGGTGTGAGTTTTCTTAGGATTAGATTTGCTAGTGTAGGGAGAAATTATTCTATGCGGAGTCCGGCGTAGCTTCTTGTCCGAACTCCAATCAGGTTTTGACACGTGTTTTTTATTTTATTTATTATGCAACCACGTGGATTTTTTTATTAACATGTGACTTGACGACCCGTCCCAACTTATTCAATTAATAATATTTTTCTTGCAACCCGATGACCCAACCCGATTCGCAGGTTATAGATTTGGAAAATGAAGACGATGCGCTAGTTTAGTTTTGAAAACTCGTAGAAGACAAAAAATTTTTAGGGTTTGGGAGTTGGAGCTCTCGTCACGTTCAACAGAGATTACTACGTGTGGAATCCGAAAGAAACGATTGGTCAACGCAGAGATTACTATGCTTTTTATCATCAAGAAGAAATGGTCGATCATCGTTGTCTTCGTCCTCTTTAGCTGTTTAGGGTTTAATATATAGGGCAAGCTTGTTTTTGTGGATATTATGTAACTGTAAACATTTAGAGCTATCTGGATAATGTACAAATTGTTCATGTGTGAACTTGTATACCGTAGAACTTTCAGAGAGGATGTCTAGCTAAATTATGTTCGAATATCAATTGGCTCGGAGGAAATTCATAAATTTAATGGAGTTTAAGAAAGTGAACAATAGTTTCAAGATTGAATATTGTGCACAAGCTTGTGCACATACTGTATACAACCTTGTCAATAGTCTCTGCTATATTTTTCCACACGCTATACACGACCTTGTACACACTGTGTACAACCTTGTATACACACTATGTACATGCTTGTACGCACACTGTTTACAACCTTGTACACACTGTGAATATAAGCTTGTAGAAATGATGCTTTCTCATCACTCATGTTCCTACATTATCTTAGTAGATGGTCTTCTTGCTTTAGCCAAATCATGATTGTAGCTTTCTATAAATTTGTGCACCTTTCAATTTCCATCTTCATCCACTATATTTTTAATCATAGCTAGACAACAAGTTCCAGTATTTGATTTTCGATATTTCATTTGGAAATTCAAATCAAGACCTTTCTTGAAACCAGATTTTGAACAAACAAAATCCTTGCGTCTTATCTTCTTAGAATTGGGCCAATAATTGTGATGTTCCTTGCGAACACTAAAACCAGCATTATTTGCATTCCTGCAATAAGCCTCATATGCCTCCTCACCATTATACACAACCAACAATGCAAAAAATATTAAGAGAAAATCATCACAACCTATTTATACATGTTGGAAATAATTAACGATAAAGAATTGCCCTGTACCCACAATGTGTACAAGGTTAAAAGCCCTTGTACGCACACTGTGTTCAACTTGTATATAATGTGTGTATAAGTTGTACATAGTGTCTGTATAATCATCCAATCAGTGTGTATAAGCTTCTGCACAAGGGGATCCACAAAAGGTAAGGAAATCCCCTTATACAAATACTGTGTATATGATGTAAACAGTGTCTATACCCCTTCGGAGAACATTACTGTTTCTAGAGGATCTATTTATGAACTCATAACCGGTATAAGGAGCAGACGAAATTTCAAAATAAATTCACAAAAACGTGAACTTAGGAGGAGTTTTAAATTTACCTATAAGTTAAAATCTATAGGTTATCCAACCAAATTCACTTTCGTTTCAACCAATCTTGCACTCTCTGCTTTATCCTATAAACTCTCAATAGTTGGTTGCAGTCTTCTTATCTTTAAGTTTTCTTCCTCCGCACTATTCCTTGAGCATGTCATCTCATCAGAGAATTGAAAGTCCTCCAAACCTATTTCCAACATCATCGCCCGTTGCCTATTCATTATATGTTCTTAATTTTTCTTTCTCAGCAGGTATGAAAAGTTTTATTCTGTCAAAACCCTAAAATTTGGAGGACTAAAATTTGGGGATGAAGCACGGGTTAAAAAAAAAGAGTGCTTATTGAATTAGCTGGGTTGGGTCGTTGGGTCATGCGTTAATAAAAAATTCACGTTGATGCATAAAAAATTAAAATAAAAAAAATGTGTCAAGACACATCCGGACTCCGCACATAATAATTTATCTAGTGTAGGAGTGAGCCCTTCTATGGCACCTACATAGCACTAAAATGAAATCTCTAGAACTTTTGTAATATATCAGATGATGGATTTCCTTTGTTTTCATTAATTTGGGCTAGCCTCCGGAGGCCTCACTATAATAAAACTGGTCATTTACTAGCCATTGGCATTCTCATTCCCAATAATTATTTATGAATTAGTTTCAAACCTTGCCATGATTTGAAAGTGTGCAATCAGGTTTTTCCATAAGGCGATGCCCATTTTGAGGCAGAAGCTTCATAGTTAAATCATTAAATTAATGAAAAATATGAACTAATGAATAATATGCTAACATCAATGTAAGATATAAGAATACATCTTAAAAGGTTGAATATAGGCCATTTATTGTCACATAAAGCGATAAACAACACTAAATAAATTCTCCCAGTTCAACCTAACATAAACAAGCAATTTTAAGGTCATAATATATGAATTCCAAAGTCTTCTCCACTCTCATCACTCAAAGTGATTTCATTAGAATTATCATCATAGTTAATTGTTTTGTCTTATCCCTCATACTAAAAGAAGAGGAAACGGGTTTCCAACAATAAGAGGAGAGGTGTTGTATGAGAAGCAATGGTGATGGCCAAGCAATAACAGAGATAGTAGGATTGAGTGCAGGTTTGAGGGTCATACAGTGTGCATCGTGTGGCTGCAAGTTTGGAGTCATGCAATTCTTCTCTAGTTTGGTCTGGTTTAGATAAATACATTGGTTTAATTATGTCATGCAATCTGAACAAGGACACTGTTTATATATATATATATATATATAACAGTTAACTAATTTTTCTTGAAATAAGAAATGAAGCTTGGTATTATGAGAGTTTTTTTGCTAAATGTGTCTTGCTCTGTCCAAAGTATATATTCTTGATGAGTATATGTTCACCCACCCTAATGTTGCTTATTTCTTACGTTTGAATGCAAACCTGGATTCTGTGTCTACGACTGAAATGGTTTTCCTTTGTGTAGTGCGTGCATTTTCTTCCCTCTTATGCAAACCTAGTTTGACACCTTTTTTTCCAATAAAAGAAAAATCGTTGCAATTTCTTGCTTGTGAGCAGAAGTGAGATTTTCATATATTTGAAGTTATAATTAGCATTTTTTCTTCGAACATAGTCCTATTGAAGGATACTGATTTGTTTCATTCAACCCTGTTTTGTTAGTTGAAATTCTTCATGATGATCTTAAATGCACCTCTGTCCACCAATAGATGAAATAAATGATTTTCATTTAACTTTGTCTCTAATTTGTGTATTTAGATGAGCAGTTTAAGCTACCTTTTATTTTTTACCTGTTTCTCTTTAGCAGTAACAGAGAAAATGCAAATGCGAATGTGTATTAGTTTTTGTTCTCTATCATAGGGCGAATTATTAGGTCCGGTCACCGGATCTAAATTTTCATCCGGATTTCGTGCGCTTTTGATGTATTTTTGAAAAAGAGTAGCTAATACACAATTTTAATTACATTTTAGCTTCTTTTTGTTGAGTATTTGCAAAAATATAGTAAAAGCGCAACAAATATTTTACTCATTGAGTATTTGCTGCCCTTTTGCTGCGCTTTTCAAATACTCAGTAAAAGGGTAGCAAAAGAGCAACTAATATGCAATTAAAATTATGTATTAACTGCTCTTTTTCAAAAATACATCAAAAGCGCAGTAAAAGCGCACGAAATCCGGACGAAAATTTAGGTCCGGCGACCGGACCTAATAATTCTCCCTATTATAGTACTCTGATTCTTTGGAGATTTTACTTACCAGGTATTGCATACTTTTGCAGTGTATAACCGTTATTACATTATATTAAGAATAGATGCATAATGTAAACAATTTATGCTTTGATTATTAGAGTTTATTATTATTCTTTTCTGGAGTTGATGATATATCGTTAATTGTAGTGTTACGGATGGAGTTGGATATTCAGACGTTCATGCAGAGTTCTGATCAATGCCAATTTGAATTCCAGCACTTCCCTACATCTTACCTCAGGTGTGCAGCTCACCGTGTGGCTCAACACTACGGATTGCAAACTTTGGTAGTTGAGAATGTTGCAGATGGTTCAGGTAGCAGGATAGTTGTAAGGAAAACTCCTGAAAGCAGATATCCTGCCATCTGTTTATCAGATATTCCTACCAAGCAGCTTGAAAATGAGCAAAAAGGACAAGTTAAGATTGTTATAAGGCCAAGACCAAGCAAAGCATCCCAGATTGATATGGAAGGACAAAGAAACAGGATCATTTTCCGCACTGTGGAAAAACGAAAAGAGGATTATGATAAAGCGCGAGCCCGCATATTCAATGGCTCTTTCAGTGCCGATAATGATCTTGTTGCTGCTGCTGATGGAAGAAATTCATCAAGTGGAGATGAGAAGGAAACCTTTAGGAATGTAACAGAAGAGCTGGAAAGGATAGGCATAAAGGAGGCAGCATCCAGAGTTGCCATCTTTCGAGACCGAGAAAAAGACCGTAGCGATCCAGATTATGATCGAAGTTATGATAGGTCCAAGGCAAACTCATTGTGGCAGTTTCTTTATTCTCTGGTTAACTTCTTCATTCTTCAATGAACTAATTTTTAATTGTTTAATGCTTAGATATGCTCGGGGATTTGTACCTTGCAATAGCTTTGCCCTTGGAGTTTGCAATGTTCTTCAGCCTTCTCACGTGCAATATGATGGGGCTTACTCTCAGATGGGCTACAGGCCGGTTGACCCTTCAACCATAAATGTATTTGGTTCTGTTGGATGTAGTCAGACATCACCTAGTGCTGTTTATGTACAATGGCCGAGTCCCGCTATGATGTATGCACAGTCTTATGAGCACTTTAGACATGCAGTATTTCAGGTAAGAAATTATACTTCTGTTTTCCCTACCAATGTTTACAAAATCCGGGTTTTACTTTGGTGTTTTACTTGAGAATTCCCTTGGCGTGCAATTTTGTTTAAATTTCTACTATATTAGTTTCATATTTTGAGCCTTAGAAATTTTGATTTGAACAAAATTAATGATTGAGAATTGATTTACTTTTAAATAAACTATTCACATTCATCTAGTTGGTATGGGTTTTTAAATAGCAGTCATTCTATCATTAGCCTTACCCCAACTAGTTTGTGTCGGCTTTATAAAATCATCATTTTATACTCATCATCATAATAATCATCTATTATCATCAGCATCATCTTAACTATTTGGTGTTGTTTTATGTTTCTCATTTTTCATTTGTTTGTAGTGTGTATGAGTAGTTAAAACTGATAGGAAGTGGACACAATTTCCTCGAAATGAATGAATGAAAATAAAAAATTATGAAGAAGAACACACCAAAACTCTTTTTGTTGCAACATATATGAAATAAAACAACAAGATACAGTTGGATCTTCAATTGAAGATGAAGATTCGGCTCTACCAAATCCCTAGACGGCGGCTAGAACTCTCACAACTTAAGAAATTCTAATTTCAACAAAATCAAAATATAATCCTAAAATCACCCTATTGTTAGACTTAAATATGCTTCCTTAATTCCCTCCCAAATTAGCCCCCTTTTCCTAAACAATTCCCTCTTATTTTTGAACTCAAATTAGATCTCTTGCCCTAAATATTTCTCTTCCAATTATAATTAAAACTTTCCTAAATAATTATTCTTTGATTAAGAATCTTCCTAAACAACTCTCTCTTGATTAGGAAACTTTCTAATTCCCTCCCAATCAAATCAGTCGGTCTATCAATACTTCTCTTCGAAAGTGCCACATAAGGTGGAACAAATGAAACTGTTGCTGAAGCATTGGATTGAAAAATGGACTATCACTGATTTGAATGATCCCTACCTCTAGCATCTTCCTAATCAATTTCTCGATCTCATCCTTTTGGAGTTGGGAAGAACAGGATGGACAAACATTGATATGTGAGACTCTTTCCTTCAAAATGATAACATGCTCTTGTTCCCGCGGAGGAGACAACTGTAGGAGTGGTTGAACTAGTTGGAACTCCTCTCGATACTACTGTAGGAGTGGTTGAACCATATATGATACTTCATCGTCTCCTCATCTTCTTGTCCTTCCAAACTTTGCATCTCTACCCTAAATCTCACTCCTTGACCCTTTATCCTCCTTGAAAGAGGCTCCAAAGGTGGCATCTCTTATTTCCCCCCCAAAAGTTTCACCTCCCCATCCTCTCTCATCGCCCCTATATTATGATTTCTTCCACTTCCTTGTCTAGTCAATGGCGCCCATGCCTCCGATGTGGTTAGTTGTGTAAGAAGCTCCAATATTTTCTTTATCATGTCTTCTAGGATAGAAAGTCTTCCTTCCAAGGATGAAAACATTCCTTCGATGGTTAAGAACTTCTCCACCAACTAGGATTTGATTTGCTTCACTTTTCCTTCCAAGACATCCACCTTCTTTGTCGCCATAGGTCCTAGAAAAGTGCGCTGATACCAATTTAATAGGAAGTGGATACAATTTTCTTAAAGTCAGTGAACAACAATAAAAAATTAGGAATAACATACCAAAACTCTTTTTACTGCAAGATATATGAAAGAAAATAACAAGATACAGTTGGATCTTCAATTAGAGAAGGAGATCCGGCTTTCCAAAATGTAATAGCCCATTCTCTTAACTGTTGAAATGTTGTCCACTTGGGCCTAAGGGCTTCACGGTTTTGTCCTATTGATGTAACTTCCCTGGAGGTCACCCATCCTAGAATTTCTCTTGGATGAGTATGCTTGACTGCGGAATTTCTTAATGAAATTCTAATCATTATATCAAAAGGCACCTCGATACTTAAGAGTTTAACTTCATTTACTTAAGAGGTTTTATAATCTTTTCCACTTAAGTAATATACGTCCTCATTAGTGTCTTGATTCTAGAATCATCCACCATGTAGATAGGAGTCTAGAGGTGGCCCCTATAAGTTCAGTGGTGACTCCCTCCATGTAGCACTTTGTCCCATATAGGATTTAAGAGATGGCTCCCATGGCGTAGCACTTTGTTTTGTATTACATTTAGTTGCCATCTTTTGGCTAGTTATATCATTTGTAACAGTCCAAACTCTTAATTATCAAAACATTATTCGCTTTGGCCTAAGTGCCTCACGGTTTTGTCCTGTTGGTGTAATTTTCCAGGAGGTCACCCATTCCCGAATTTCTCTCGGAAGAGCACACTTAACTGTGAAATTTTTTAATTAAATTTCAACCATTAGACCAAAGGTCCCTCAATGTTTAAGAGTTACTCTTCTTTTACTTAAAAGGTTTCACGCCCAAATTCCTTGCTGGAAGTTAGAGCTCTCACAACCTAAAAAATTTTAATTTCAACAAACTCAAAACATAATATTGATATCACCCTATTGTTAGCCTTAAATAAGCTCCCCTAATTTTCTCCTAAATCAGCCACATTTTTCTAAATAATTCTCTCTCATATATGAATTCAAATTATCTCTTGCTCTAAATAATTCCCTCTCAATTATAATAAAAATTTCTTAAATAATTTTCCTTTGATTAAGAACAGCTCTCTCTTGATTATGAAAACTTCATAATTCCCTCGCAATCAAATCGGTCCATTAAAAGCATGCTCTTTGTAGATCATTTTGAATAATTGTTATCTATGTTACCTTGATATTACCCATTCTTTTTTTTTGACATTTGTTACTATTTTTATTTACATGTTTAGTAGGTTTAGTTTCTTCCATTTATTTTACAAAATACATGTTTATTGCAATGCTCTTCTAATTTAGCCTTCCTAATTTTTTCATAGATTCATCTTAATATTCTAATTTAATTTATATTCAAGTTGGCTATCAACAAACTTTTGATTGCCCAAAACTTAAATCTATAATATATGGTTGAACTAATTATAAATTTATAAAATTTATCTCAAAGTCTCCATGGTATTATCTTATCTTATGATACTCCAAAAATAGTTTTTCACTTTAATCATACAATCATAATTGTAGAAGTTATAATTCATATATATCACATTAATTTGCATGATATATCTAAGATATTTAAGCCTATTACATCTAAGTATTATTTGACTTGTAATATTAAAATTATACCACTAAATTTGCATATCATATACTAAATTTTTATTATACTACTATTAAATATTTTTTTATTATTTTCTCCATTCATCCAATTATTTGTTTATTTCAATAAATGTTCAATTGGTTAGCACTATATCATATGTGATACAGCATATGACAATACACCTCATTTTGAATATTCTCTTCAAGCATCTCTTTGATCAATTATAAAAGGACAAATTTTATTAAACATTGAGAGATTTTATCTGTGAAATAGAAAAAAAAAGAAACTGATGCCAATTGTCGCTTGAGCGCACGACTGGCTTAGTGACATGCTGCCAGTCATTATCTGAAAAATGGATGGTCGCCACATCAGCATTTAAAAATGTTTTCCTGAATATTTCTTTTATTTTTTCTTGATATATCTTTGATTAATTTCAGAAGTGCTGACGCAAAATTGCTAATTTGAAATTTGGTTTTTCTTGTAGTTAATAATTTTTCTGTGATAAAAAAATTATTCCCTTTGTTTAATAGTTTTTTATGAGAATGTGATTGACTTTAGTAACCTTAGTACCCTAAATGTGAATAAAGATTTTTTTATCGGTGTGTTACTAAAATAGAAGTTAAAGAAGCTTTAAAGAAAATGAAGTGTAGAAAAATTGTATGACCTAATGATATTCCAATTAGGGTAGCAAATGAACCAAGTGTTTGACGAGCTGCTCGTGGCTCGACTTAATAAGGGCTCGTTCATGTTCGTTTAATAAGGTAAATAAACGAGTTTGAACACACTTGATAAATACTCGATAGCTAAATGAACGAGCTTGAACAACGCGCTCGGTTCATTTATGTTTATGAATAGTCTCGCTTAGAAGCTCGTGAACAAGCTCGCTTAGATGCTCGATTAGAGCTCGACTAACAAGCTTGATTTGAGCTCAATTAGAGTTTTAAAAATAAATACTATTTAGTCTACTAATATAATAATTTTTTTACTAATTTAATATTTTAAGATTTAACTGTTTTTATTTTATTTTTACTAATCTAACTAATTAGAAATATTCTGTTAAATTTTATATTAAAATTTCCTCTCCATTACATCTTTTATTTTATTTAATCTTTTATTCTCCGGCCTCAATTCCAGCCTCTCTCTCTCCTCAGTGGCGTCAATATATTTAAAAAAAAGAGAAAAAACTGTAGGCGGTTTTGTCCCACACCACTTGGAGGTGAATGCTTATGCAATATAAAAGTAAATTCATTTGATGGCTTGATGAAAAGTAGGCAGCTGTCTAGGCGAGTTGTATGGGTGGAACGTGTAACGAGCTGCTCGGTTGGTTTAACGAGCCGATCGACAAGCCGCTCGAGTAAGCTTGAAATTAAATGAGCTCAAATTTGAACACGAGCCGAGCTCGAACGTGCTTTTTTTAAATGAGCTCGAGTTCGAACAGGTGTCCAAGAAGCTCAACGAGCTTCGAGTCTAGCTTGAGCTCTATTATGACAAACGAACCTGAACTAAAACAACTAAAGCTCGGCTCGACTCGGTTTGTTTGCAACCCTAATTCTAAAAAGCTGTGAAAATACTTAGGAGATGAAGGAATTTCGTGGCTTACTAAACTTTTTAATATTATTTTAAAGACTAAAAATATGCCAGATGAATGAAGAATGAGTGTGTTGATTCCTTTTTAAGAAATAAAGGCGATGCACAAGATTGTGCGAATTATAGAGGAATTAAGTTAACGTGTCATACTTTAAAACTATGGGAGAGAGTTATGGAGCATAGGTTGCGGTGTGACATTAATGTTTCTCAAAATCAATTTGGATTCATGCCAGGTAGGTCTACTATGGAAGCTATACATTTATTGAGAGGTTTGATGGCGAACTATAAAGGGAATAACGAGGTTCTACATATGATTTTTATTGATTTAGAGAAAGCATATGATTAAGTTCCAAGAGAAGTGCTATGGAGAGTTCTAGAAAAGAAAGGGGTTAATAATGCTTATATTCAAGTTACTAAGGCTATGTAAGCAGGAGTTGTTACTTGAGTTCAAACACAATGTGGTTTGATCATGTATTTTTCTATTTTTGTTGGATTACATCACGGATCAGTCTTAAGCCTATATCATTTTGCTTTAGTCATGAATGTTCTCTCTAAACATTTGTAAGAGGTTATACCCTGGTGTTGCTTTTTCCTCTTGTACCATGGTGTATGCTTTCTGCCGATGATTTCCTTCTTGTTGATAAAAATAGAGAGGGAGTTGAAGGTAAACTTGAATTATGGAGGTTAACCTTAAAGTTTAAAGGCTTTCGTTTGAGTAGATCTACAACTGAATATATGTAGTGTAATTTTAGTAATAATAGATCTAGTGGAGTGATTGCGACTTTGGGCGATTCATTAATAAAAGTACATATTTTTTATATCTTAGGTTTATTTTTCAGAGTGATGATGAAATAGATGGGGATATTAATTGTATAATTCAAGTTGGATGGTTGAAGTGGAGGAATGCATCGGGCTTGTTGTGTGATAGAAAAGTCAAACTTAAGGGAAAATTCTATAAGATGGTAGTGAGATCTGCAATTCTTTATGGTGCAGAATGTTAGCCATTAAAAGAGAAGCATAATATTAAGTTAAGTGTTGCAGGGATGAGGATGCTCAGGTGGATGAGTGGCTTTACTCTTAGAGATAAGATATGAAATAAGTATATACATGAAAGGTTGTCACTTCTGTGGAAGATAAGATTAGAGAGAGTCGTCTTAGATGGTTTGGTCACATAAAACGACAGCTTTTTTATGACCCAATTAGGAAAGTAGATGTATTAGATTTGACTTATGTTAAGAAAGGTAGAGGTTGACCTAAAAAGACTTGGGTAGAAAATATTAGAAATGACAATTCCTTATTAGATTTTGATGATAATTTGACTCTTAACAAGACACAAAGGAGAAAAATGATTAATGTAGCCGACCCCACATAGTGGGATAAAGACTTATTATTGTTGTTGTTGTTTAATATTTATTTTAATATTTTCAGTAGAGTAGACTTATTATTAGATTATGTTCCAATATTTTCGATTCAGTAAACTAGTTAATATAATATAAGTTTAGTTTGATTTTATTCTAAAGTTGTAGTAATGTCAGGCTATATGTATATATGTGTAGAAAATTCTTTTTTTTAAAATTTCAGAATAATTACTTAAAACATTATAAAGATAATATTTATGTAATTTGTAATTAATAACGTAATTTATATAGATGCATTTTTTACATTAAAAAAATGTGAAATTAGAGATTATATAATTTATGTATGAATAAATAATTGGATAAAATTTAGGAAGGAGCCATTGGAAATTCAAAATAAAAGGAGCATCAAACAAAAGAAAAATAGAAAAGAGCGAAGTTACCAAACGAACATTTGGCGCATTCAAAATACACCAATTAGTATGATGCATTCAACCCCACCATTCTGCTATTGTTTTATAGGTTTATGAGAATTGGCTAGATGCTAAGAATTTGCTATTTAGTTAGAAATAAAATAAATAAAAATAATATAAATTAATAAATTAAATATATGTATATATGTATTGGTATTATAGAAAATATTTAAGTTTTTTATTTGATAGGAAAAAACTCAAAATATTTTAATTGTAATAAGTTATATATATTATGTGCAAAAATAATTTAATTTAAATATTTTTATTGTTAGTATGGTAATTTAAATTTTTTATTAATTTTATTTGCATTGAAAGAAAGTGGCGATGATTGATTAAAAAACTCATTCATCTATGAATATTTTTTTTTGCAATATATTGACAGCATTTGGGGATACAGTTTTTGGCAATCTTTGCCCTCAAGTAGGAATCTAATGTAAATAAAAATAAATAAATACTGATAATAATAAATTTATAATTATGTTTTTAGTGTTATTAATAATGTGGAGTATAAGGTGGCTTAAATAAAATTGATATCTTACTTCCGGCATGTAGGTTAGAAAATATTAGGAATGAACTTTTCTTTATTAGATTTAAATGAGAATTTGACTTTTAATAGAACACAATGGAGAAAAAGGATTAATGTAGCCGACCCCACATAGTGGGATAAAGGTTTGATGTTGTTGTTGTAGTTGTACTTCCGGCATGTGCGACTAATTAATTTTTTTTAAGTACAATTAAGATTTAGACAAAATCATTTAAACATGAGAGATGACACACATGTTCTTACACATTAACAAAAACAGCTAATTTGAGATTTAGACAATTTAAACCCAATTTTAACCGTCTGCTCGTTCTTTAAGTAAGAAATGAATGTGTGTCTATAACTGACTTTATGTCGGGCAACACATGTAGTATTTAAATTTCCTTTGCAGTTCTTGCTAGCCTTCTTTAGAGAAATTTTTTTTTCTTTTATCACTTGAAGTGGTTTGCATAATTTTGTTATACTCGTGAAAAAGGATTCATGTAGTTAACCTCACATAGTGAGATAAATGCTTGATGTTGTTGTTATTATTTAACACGAAAGAATCGTACCTTTCCCGGTTGCAATATATTTTATCTTGAGCATTTTCTTTTGCATACTCTGTACAATTTTATGTTGAAAGTTCTAATGTTCATGAACAAGTTTATGATACCTCATTTGGAGAAAATGAAGCCTCACAAGATGTTTGTCTTCATAAAAAAATTTGTCCTGCATTTGTTTCTATGCAGCCCTTATAAGAAACTCTCCACCGTTATCACTATGCGTAATCATATCCTCCAAATGTAGCCTTCAAAGCAGTTCATCTCCATATATATCTCAACCGTAGGCACAACGAAACACGTTTTCTTTAGCTTTCATCTCTAGCATAAAATTCAAGCAAAGAGGCACAAATTTGCTCAAGCTTACACTGCCTGATGTGTTACTATTTTTGCTCGTTCGAGACAACGCCTCCACATTGTTACAAGCACTTACTCTTATGTTGGCAGCAACAACTCTACAAAGTTTATATAGAACCACCTAAATCATTAAGGTTAAATCAATAGATGATTGTTAGGTGTAATCTAGTTTAATGTTAAGTAAAATAGATGTTAATGAAGTCTTTTAACTGTCATTTCAAAGGTTATTTTTTGCAATGTCATTACGACTGATGTGATAGGGCGTCAGGGTGGCTGTCTGTGTTGTGAGCTTCCATGTAAAATAAATAACTAAAAGACTCATGTAAAGTAAAATAAAAAAAGTTATATTAATGAGATATTAAATATTTAGATAGGTATTAAATTTAAATTTTAATGCACTTCTTTGACTACATATTTGATTTAATGGTGTCATTAAATTTTCATATTATATTTTTTTACGACATTTTATGTTGAATATGAGTTGAAGATGTTATCATTTCTGGTTTGTTGTTATGATAGAAACAAGTATAAAGATAAAACAAATTTATGCATAAGAAACAACTAATTTTTCATTCCAAGATGTGTATGCAAACTGTATAAATGTGTTACAATGAAACAATCAGAAACTAAGTTCGTGGACGCCGTCGTATACCACTGGTATAATTTTGTTTCTTTTTTAAGCTTTAAACTTAATTTTCAGTTTAATGGTCATTTGATATATTTATGGAACGTCTTCATTTCTTTTTTCCTTGAAATTACCTTTTAAGGCCACAACATAAGATGAGTTCATAAAGAAATATAAATATCAATTATATTTTTCCCTATATAAGAAATAGAAGTTGATATAAATTTGATACAAAATATCCAAGAATGAATGGTAGAACCTATCGACGCCGTCATGGTCTATGAGGTATCACATCTATGCCGAGGGTGTAATGGTGAGGAGAAAAATATGTTGAGAAATAGTTATCAAGGGTATACCTAAATATAAAGAAGTTCATCTAGTTCATCCCTGTATAATGATAGCATTCCCCACTGGCATCTCTTTGACCCATTCCTCATTCAACCTGTACAAACATGTAATCGAGTTACTATTCGAGTCACAAATGTTATCGTAAGGTGCAGATGTTGTAATCTACGAATACTTGACTCCTATGCTAGCCCCATCTAGCATTTCTAAGAAAGGAATATACAGTGTGATTCGCCCGACGTGGATTTTCCCAAAGACTAAATTTGTAGTAAATGCGCGCAACCTGCAATCTTGACCCTTTTGGGCCTTGTAGCCTCAAACAATTCCCAGTGAAGTTGTGTCAGAACTGCTCCTCCAATTGAGTGCGTACTGAACTAACCTGTCTTCTAACAGCATAATGTACTAAAGTTGAATCTCATATTTTAAAGTATTTGTTAGGAGGATGAAGCAAATCATAAACAACAAATAAGCCCTAACGTGTCGCAAAAAAATCAAGCTTATTTTGGTCAATATAAGAATCTTGTCCGAAGGTCCATGGAAGCCAGCTAAGTGGCATGCATGTCCCTTCCTAAATGTTCAACACTCGGGTCGAATGGATCATGATATATATACCTTTGGCTCAGCATGAGTTCCAAACAAGCCATCGCAACAATTCGGCTAGCTCGACCATCATTTGCCCACTCCAACTATTGTGGGTCCAACTAAGATAGGCCCATCAATCTATAAATCCATAAAGACTGAGACATCATGTAATGTAATTGTCATCTTGCCCATTGCATAATGAAATGTGTTATTATTCGTGATATTATGTATATATTATGGCTTTAGGTAGTAAATTGGACCTTTCTATCTGGTTGATTTTGAGTTTGACATCAGCTTTGTTAGAAACTATAGGTTGGTACTACATGGAGATGTTAGCATTTACTTTGTTTGATCTTATTAACCAATTAGTTAGTATGATAAAAAAAGGTAGAATCGTCAAAAAACATTAAATGCCAAAAGTTTCTCATTTTTTCATTTCAGAACAAAAAATGAAAAGTCGAAGAGCTGAAGGGACTTTAATGGAGGAGAGAGAAATATTAGACTCAGAGAAGGGATTAACAGTGCCTTGTTTTAGATAGCGTCCTAACTAAATTTATTTAGGGATTTCTTACCTAGAAATTGTGCACTAAATAATTGTCCTTAGGGCATCTCCAATGGAACGGAAAACAACTGTTTGCTGTTCAATTTTGCCACATAAAAATTACCGCATTTTGGAGTTTTGCTGTATTTTGCAATGGAAAATAGGGTTTTCGGTTGGAGATGCCCTTACCTGATTGGACAAAACCTGAACCTTTTTTTTTTTCCTCTCAATCGGGCTGGGGTAAAAAATGTCTGACTCATAAATACAGCAAAATTTTCCGCTCATTAATGTTTCATTAATGATTATTTTTATCTTATATTGTTTATCTTGTCACTGTTTGCTATTTAAAAAAACACTGTTGATTTCTTCTGCTTGTGCAGGGTCCAGTTTATCAGCAACCTTTAAGCCTTGACCATATGCAGAACAGCTAGAGTTCAAGAAAAAAAAAAAAGATCTGATAGATTTTATGCCTTTATTGTCTTATATCTGTAGGCCAAAAAAATGTAGCAACTCAAGGACAGCCATGCAAATGACAACCTATTCTTATTTTTCCGTCGGATTCTAACTGTTTGTGCGCTCCTTTAAAAAAAAAAAATTATTTATGTGACCTGTATGATGACTTATTAGGTATTTATTTCATGCATTAATTTTTTTTCCAAGTCTTTTTTCTCTAATGAGTGAACAAGAGAAGTATTTCGAGAATCATGTGTTGCAAAAATTATTATGTATGAACAAAATTTTGAAAATACCGAGTACTGTATCGAGCACGATACCGAGCATCCAAGTGATGTGGCATTTTGTTATTGGTCTCTGGATGCGTTTGATGTCCGGACATATTAATTACTCCATGTGTTGGGGTGTGCCCATCGAGCATGCAAAGCACTTTATGCTCATGTTAGCTTAATAGTATAGTGCCCATCGAGCATGCAAAGCACTTTAGTATGTCTTATTCTTTCATCTCCACCAATTAGATTTTGAGCAGATTCAATGAATCTTATTTGAAATTGATCTGAGTTGAATTGAGCTCATCTATTGGCTGCTCGATTTTGATTAAGTTTAATTTGCGACTGCTTTTTATTTCTTTTAAAAGTAATTTTTTAGCATAAAAATTAAAATTTTTATGTTAAGAAGTTATTTTAAGAAGCAATAAAAAAATTGTCCCAAGTGAAGCCTTAGCTCCACAACTTGATAATAGAATCATTTTATAAATCCTGCTAAATAAATTTTTTATTTCCGTCACTGGTACTAATACATTTCAAACTTAGATTCCAGTAAAACATAGGGTAGGGCGAAATGGTATCATATTTTTTAATATTAAATATTTATATATTTTTAAAATAAAAAAAAAATTATGGGGATATGGGGACAGCAAATCTTCAAAAATAAAATTCTTAGAACATGGCAATTTTATCTTTATTTAAGAAAATCTTAAACTGTTTCTCAAACATATATCCATGGGTTATTCATGTAGAAATCATGTATAATAAGAATAATTGGATCAACAAAGATTTATGTGAATATAATAGGGTCAAAAGGGAAAACATGAGGGGCAATTAATTTAAGAAAATATAAAAATAGTTCGGTCAAGATTTTATGGGTTGATTATTCTTAAGTTATCAAGCTAGAAGTCATTTGGTTAAAAAGAAGTTGACCTAGCCTAGTTGAGACATGCTCTATTAACAATCATGAATTACATCATATAAGAAAGGAAAGCTTAGATGAGTTCTAAAAAGGTAGATTTAGAAATATGTGGGATTTATAAATTCTAACAATATAGGAACTTATTTATAAAAAGAAATAAACAAAGTAGTCTTGTCATACACAATTAGAGATATTCAAGATAAATAGAGAGATTCAATCAAACTTATAATCATGTTCGGGTTTGAAGTATCACTATCTAGCATATTAAGAAGACCCTTAGTTATATTAAAATTTATGGCTATTAAAAAAACTCCATCTTAAGGGCCATTGTTAGCAATGAAAATTTATTTGTCCCTAAGTAATTAAGACACTTCTAATGTGTGTATTTGATCGGTTATATTATGAATATGTATTTGTACTTGCAGGTTTTGATTGCTGGCTAGTTTGACTTTTATCTAATCTAAGAGACACGGAGAGAATAAATGTTTCTTTTAAAAAGACTATCTTGCCTTAATTTTTAAAGAAGTTGGCTCGACCCCTATTTTCTCATATCCTTGATCATTGTACGTTTCGCAGATATGTTGGGGGTCCAAGGGGGTAGCGCCCACTGGCGGGGTTCGACCACCCCGGTTAGGTTGCGGGGTCAAGGGGCAACTCCCTTGCGGGAGTTTCCGGGGGCGCTCCCTAGAAGAAATTTTGGTTGCAAGGATATTTTTAAATTTTCTTTACTATTGCTCTTTGTATTTGGTTCATCCGTTTGATTATGTTGTGCAATTGCCTAAAGACCATAGTGTTTTAAAACTTTTAGGGGGGGGGGGCAATTCAAATCTGAATGAGCTTAGATCAAATATTTGAAAGTTAGGCTTCATTTGTGATGGCTTTCTTCCTACTTCTTGAAGCAGCTTTTTAATACAAAAATTTTAATTTTTGTTCTAGAAAGCTGCTTTAACAAGCAGGAAGAAAGCCGCCCAAACAAAGCCTTGGGTTTTGATTGGTGCGACTTTTTTATATGTTCTTAAATTATCTTTTTAGTTCAAAAATTAAATTTTTATACTAAAAAGTAAAAAGCTATTTTAAGAAGTATTAAGAAAGCCTTCCCAAATGAAGACATAATTGAAAATCAAATTAAAGCATAAGGTTGAATTTTTAAAAGATTTATAATTAAATAAATAATATAAATATTCTAAAATTATAGAAAACACATTTTAAATCTCTACTATTATAAGTTTGTGCCTTGGAAATCATAAATATTTTCTTAAAGCAATTATAGTCCAAATCTAACATGACATCTTATTCATCTTTGGCTAACATTTTTGTTCTTTGACTCATTAAAAATTTGGGCTCATTCGCATCTGAGTAAATAATGAACTGGGCCTTCACCCTTTGATTCCAATACACATCAACAATGCCCAGACCAAAATTGAGCCTTCTACTTGATCTATTGACAATCGCTAAGACATATTTCTTCTTTCAGAATAGTAACATGGCTAATTTCTCCCCACAAGAGCCTTCTATGCTCTTTTGTTTTTAAAGGTTCTGCTGTTGGGAAGTTATAGTCCACATCTATTACTTGAAAAGTTGTACCAATGTTGTCTTTTCTTCCTCTTTTTCAAGCAGCTTTATTTCTGCTCCGAGAAACTGTATGAGTTGGATTACTCCTATATCCAAATTAGTCTAGACCGAATTGAATCAATCTCACTTGTTCAAATGCACTCAAAGTCTCAAACCAAGTTAAGCCCACTAAAAAGGATCAATGCATGAAAGTCATTGCAGGCACAGTAAACTCATCAATGAAGTGAAAACATGACAAGCCCGGAAAAATTACCCAAGTAGATCATATGAATTCACCCACCGCTGCTTGTCCGGGTGGTGAATAGCCAGCTAGGCAAAGCCTAGGTCCCTGATTCGAATTCCTTGGCAAGCAGTGAAAGCTTTAAGTATTAACCCTTGTAAATTGGTGTGGATTGCATGCTAGGTCGACCGAGATTTTCACTGGCCTAAGGATAGTATTTCCTCTTCACAAAAAAAAAAAAAAAAAAAAATGCAAAAAAAAAAAAAAAAAAAAAAAAAAATCTAAGGTTTCATAAAGTCCAATATTGTCCAATACACTTTTATTTGTTTGTTTGTTCTATTTGTTTTAAATTTTTTTTAGAATTAGTTATTCTTTTTTTTTTTTTGAGTTTTAGTGCTCAAATTAAGATTTTTTTATGATACAAATTAGGGTTTGAGATTTGGCCCAACAAATAATTTTTATTTTTTGTGAAAATCAAATAAAGATCATTGCTGACGTAAAGATGATTAACTAAAAATTTCAACTTATTTGAATTTGTTAATGAATTTTATGATTTTTTTTTATTTTTAAAATTAGATTATTATTCAAAATTAAAGAAACCCTAATTCATAATCTTGGAATGCCTTGGGATGATTTTTCATAGATTTTAAATTTAATTAAGATTATGTTACAATCAATTTTTTTTTATATAATTTTTTTTTAATTATTAGTGCACTATGGAAGTTCCCTAGGTCCATGGGTGCCTTAACTTAACCAAGAATTAGAGTTTGATTTTTTCCTAGGAAATTGACATCAAACCTTCATGAATTTAAATCCAATGGTTAGGAAAATTCTTGAAATCAACCCTTGAAAGTTTCAAGTTATTTGGATTTAAAATATAGTTTTTTACAATTTCTTAGATTCCTAAATTATGTACCCATAATGATTTATTAAAGGCATGGGCAAGGGTTCCTAGGGTTTAATAACATTTTCCACTGATCTATAAAATGGGAAGAGCATTAAATTTATATTCCATTACTTTTAGTCTTTTATATGATTTAATATGATTTGTTAAAATTTAAGGCTATTGAAAGACCCTATACTTTGAAAAATCCTTTAGGGTTTATGCTTATTTAAACTTACATTGAGAAATATAGGGATGTGTATACTAGATGAGAAAACTCCTCATGCTAGTTAATTGAAAGTGATTAAGTGCAACAATCACTTATTTAACCCTTTAAATTCATGAAATAAATGACTAATTAAAACCTTTGATGATATTTTAATTAATTTTCCATTCTTTTCTAAATCCATAAAGGAAAAAAATCATTAAATTTGTATAAAAAATGAATTTACTATGATTTTTAAAAGTTCTCACTATTTTTTGGCATTAATTAATTTAATTTAATTAATCATCACCGACATGACATTGCACATTACATGCATCAATGCTTGATTCAATTTCTAGTAAAATGATGGGTATTGTGTGCCATGCGAGTATGCTCATAACCGTTCGATATTGAATAAGACGGTTCAAATTAATCATGTGATAACATAAGATGGAGGATAATATTTGATATGACTTAATCATGACAATTTATCCTATTTAAATTTAATGAATGGTGATTAAGTCATCTTTTATCCGTGGCTATTAATAAAGATCATAGTATGTTTTTCCTCTAATTTATGCAGATCTTTGGAGTATTTCTTGATTTGACAAATTGAGAAGGACTAGTAGATCATATACTTGCAATACAATGGATGGATTAGTTAGAATTGCAAGTTCATATTACAATTTGCGAAACCTGATTTCATCAAATTAAGGAATTAGGCATACCTCAATTCAGTAGGCATTTTGATCAATTGAATGTTTTTGGGGCTTTGTTGGATCACCACAAACACATCTTTTGAAAAGAGTATAGCTTGACATCAACTACATCACCAAATGCACCTATGAATGAGAAGGATTCACCAAAGCTAGAGGTTTTTCACATAGAGAGGATTCTAACAGCTAGGAGGGATAGAATCACTTGATCATTAACTAGGGAAGGAGAGGGAATCCCATTTACATGCTAATTTCAATTTGAAGAGGGTTATTTATAAAATTTAAGAAATCCATTTAGATGAAATTGTAGCCATCCGATATGGTTTCAGATGCAAAGGTATTAAGGATCATATGATAAGAGCTACATAAGTGTCTTGAAATGTTCCCAAGGGTTGAGATAAGTTGGATTAGATGTTGTAAGAGTTGAAACCACATTGGTGGTTTTGTTTTAGACATAAAAATTTCTCTTGGTGGCCATAACTGGCCATAATTGACTCAATAAATCTATAAGGGTTTAAAAGACCTTAGAAATGCCATGGGTCATATTAGGTTGGTTGAATTGGTTTTTGGAGTTTTAGGTTAGCTCAAGCTGAGTCGTTTCACTAACTTGGGCTAAGGTCTCAAACAAAAGAACCTATAATGGGAACCCAAGGGGTATTTGATAATTTTATTATTTATGGTTTAATAGACTTGTCTAGGAGTGGTTCCAAATATCCATAGGATGAATTAGTGTCATTTGAAACCTAAGAGAAAACTAATGGGTAAGGGTTTAATGCTTAAAACAAAATTAAGAATTTTTTGTTTTTGGGTCAACCATTGGTGTTAGTCAAAGGGATTAACCTGGTTAAAAATAAACCTAATTTTTTCTAATATGGATTAGAATTATTTTGACTCAAGGCTAAGGCCACATGATTAGGTTTTGATGTTTAAATTAAGTTTAGGGTTTTAGGGCAAACTATGGCTTTTATTTATTTATTTATTTTTTTTTAAATTTTAGGGCCAACTATGGGTTAGCCATGGTTAAGGGAGCTGGATTATGAACCTAAATGATTTTAATATGGTTTAAAATCATTTTGACTCAAGTGCAAAGAAATATTGTTAGGTTTGAATGTTTGAATTAGGTTTAAGGTTTTAAGTTTTTTAAGTCAAACTTAGGTTGACCATAGTCTAAGGGGTTTTTTCCATGTGTTAAACTTAGTCAAAACATTCCTAACACAGGTTAAGAGTGCTTACACTGAAGTCCCAAGTCAAATGGCCAATTTATGTGTTTAGGTTAGTTTTTAGGTTAAGGGTTAACCTTAATTAATTCCTCTTTGACCAAGGTTTCCATATTGGTCCATGGAATTAATTGTGGCATAATGAAACCAACTATGCAAATGGAAATCAATCCAAAGGCAAGGGATAAATTTATTATATTAAATTAACGATAACATAGTGGAAATCATTTAATTTCAAGTGAGATTCATTTCTTAAGGGTTTTAATGGATAGACTAGAAAGGGGCCAATTAGGCTTGATCCTAACCAAGATTTACTAGAAAGGCTCTTGATCAACTAAATTAAAAAAGGCATAGTAGATCAACAAACCCATAAGAAGAGTGGATCTATTGATTCTTATATAGGGCTATGCTACATCCTAATATTTTCTTTCTAAGGGTTTTTATTGGTTACACTAAGAAAGGATCCTAAGAGATTTGATTATAACCTAAATTCACTACATAAGGCCTTGATCAACTAAATCAACTATGGCACAGTAGATCAAGATATGCATAAGAAGGGTTAATTAATGGATGCATAAGTAGGGTTAGCCTAGACCATAAGTTTTCTTTTTTCTAAGGGGTTTTAATGGTTACACCAAGAAAGGGCTAAGAGGCTTGTTCCTAACCTAGATTTACTAAATAAAGCCTCAATCTACTTAATTAACGATCACACGATAGATTAAGGAACCCATTTGGAGGGTGACTCTATAAAATGTCTATGTAGGACTATATATGATCTAGGGTTTACTATACTAGGAAGGGATCTTGAAGGCTTGTTCCTAACCTATAAAGTCTAGTCTCAAGAAAGGTTTAATAGGGCTTGGTTTTCCTTAAAGTCTAAGGGTTATTTTATAAATGTTAAAATAAGGCTATGTTAGACCTATGGGTTTTCAGTGATAAAATTAGGAGGAGGTCTGAAGAGCATAAATCCATATTAAGATTTACTACTTAATCTACCAAATCAACTATATCACACTAGAATAAGGAACCTAAGAAAGATTCATAGATCTATGGGTGTTTAAATGATGCTAAACTATATCCTAAAAATGTTAATGAGTAAACTAAGAGGAGGTCTTTAGAACTTAGTGTCCTACCAATGTATACTAGATAAGGCCTAGATCGATTGAATCAACTATGGTATATGGCATAGTAAATCAAGAAACTCAAGAAAATATTCTTACATCTAGTAGTATTTAAATGAGACTAGATTGTATTCTATTGAGTAAAACTAAAAAAGACTTCTAAAGGCTAAAATCTTAACTTAAACTTGGAGTGCACCCAAAAAGGGCTTCTAGAAAAAAATAAATATCAAGCAATTTAAAATTTATATTTCCATAATCTATTAATATATAGAGAATAACATACCATCTCAAAAGATAGACATGGTATTTTAGTATCAATTTAAAAATAAAAATAATTTTTTTTATAATAAAATATAAAATAGAGAATAACATATCATCTCAAAAGATAGATTTGATATTCTTCTTTAAATTTGAAATTTTAATATATATAGTAGAAACTTAAAATTCATGCCATGCTCACAGGAAAAATAAAGAGTGTGTTTTAAAAGATAAATCCATAGATTTTTAAGAGCCTAATGATCATCCATGTAAAACACATGCAAGTGAAGAAATTTAGGAAAAGGAAGGATTTATAATCCATACATTCTAAACCCAATCAATTAATCAATCACAACTAAATTGTAAAATATAAGGTAAAGTCTATGTGACAAGTGCCACTTATATGCAATTTAGGGTCTACAGGAAAAGAATTAGTGGCTAAGCCCTAGCTGAAACATACTTGGTTTTTTACTCGTATATTTAGTGCAAGTCACATATAAAATGAGATTGTTTATACTCTTTTAAATCTTCAAGCTCTTCACACTACAGGATGATTTGCCATTATTGTTAGACTTTTTGACAGATAGACACACGTCAAAAAAAGTAGTGACCTAACCGGCTAAATAAATGTTTGAATACTTTAACGAAAAGATTCCATTTTCCCATTACTTTTTGCTAAAATTTTGCTAGAAATGCCACCAAATACTTTTTCGGCAAAAAAACTATATAACTTCCATTTTATTTTTTAGGGGGAGTAGCTAAAGCACATTTGAAAATAGGAAAGACTCTATACTCCTGTAAGGGTTAGCATAAAACATTTTATATAACATAAAACACATCACAACATCATAATCACACATTGCAATTGCTCTTTTTTAACAACATATACAGCATCCATTTTATTTATTAGGGGGAGTAGCTAAAGCACCTCTAAGCATTTCTATAGATTTAAATTTTAATTATTAGCACCCTTTTAATACCTCTATATAAGCACTACCACATATAGAAAGTTGGATTATTAATAAGAAAATAAAATGGTTATAACTTAGGATATCTATGTGCCCATCACAAAGTCATCAATCATTATCACACAGATAATCAAACATCAAAACACAACAAAAAAATCATCATCACCAATCAGATATGTGCAATAACCACAGATGCATGAAATAAATAAAATAAAATAAAACAATGCTCCTAGCCTTAGACTAAAGTTTGTAGTCCTAATAAGCATAGTAAGTGTGTGTTAGACTAAGTGTTTTAGATTTTTTTTCAATTAGGTTTAAGATTATATTTTGTACTTTTAATATTTTTTTTTCAAGTCCAAGAAAATTTATTTCAAGTTTAAGCTTTAATAAATTCGAAATTTATTGTGTTTTTAAGGGTAGAATATTTTGAATTCTTATTTTTAATTTTAAAGATCATGTTAATCAATGAATTTAATGTGCAATAAATTTATTGATCCACATAACCTAAGACTAACATAAATGCAAATGTCCTATCCCAAAAGAGACATAACAATTACATAACGCTAATGTTTTATGTTATTTATATACATCATATTACTTTTTAGGAATATTGAAATATTTTTTTGTTATGGATCATAGGTTGCGACATGATACTAATGTTTCTCAAAATCAATTTGGATTCATGCCAGGTAGGTCGATTATGGAAGCCATACATTTATTAAGAGGTTTCATGGAGAAATATAGAGAAAAGAAGGAGGTTTATTAAGAGGTTTGATGGAGAAATATAGAGAAAATAAGGAGGATCTACATATGATATTTATTTATTTAGAAAAAGCATATGATAAAGTTCCAAGATAAGTGTTATGGGGAGTTCTTGAAAAGAAAGGAGTTAATAACGCTTATATTCAAATCATTAAAGATATGTAAGCTGGAGCTATTACATGTGTTCAAACACAAGGTGGTTTGACCAAATATTTCCCTATTTCGGTTTGGTTACATCCAGGATCAGCCTTAAGTCCATATCTTTTTGCTTTAGTCATGGATATTCTCACTAGACATTTACAAGATGATGTACCTTGGTGTATGCTTCTGCTGATGATATTCTTCTTGTTGATAAGACTAGAGAGGGAGTTGAAGGTAAACTTGAATTATGGAGGTCAACCTTAGAGTCTAAAGGTTTTTGCTTGAGTAGATCTAAAATGGAATATATTGAGTGTAATTTTAGTAGTGATAGACCTAGTGAGGGGATTTTTACCTTGGGCGATCAAGTCATTAATAAGAGTACACATTTTAGATATCTTGGATCTATTGTTTAGAGTGATGGTGAAATAGATGGGGATATTATCAGCAGAATTCAAGTTGGATGGTTGAAGTGGATCAGAGAAATGCATCAAGCTTACTGTGTGATAAAAAAGTACCCCTCAAACTTAAGGGAAAATTTTACAAGATGGTGGTGAGGCCTGCAATGCTTTATGGTGTCGAATAATGGCCATCAAAAGAGAAGCATAATACTAAGTTAAGTATGATAGAGATGAGGATGCTCAGGTGGATGAGTGGCTTTACCCTTAGAGATAGGAAACAAAATGAGCATATACATGAAAAGGTTGGAGTAGCTCCAGTAGAAGATAAAATTAGAGAGAGTCACCTTAGATGGTTTGGTCACATAAAACGGCGGCCTTCCGATGACCCGATTAGGAAAGTAAAGGTATTAGATTTGATTTATGTTAAGAAAGGTAGAGGCAGACCTAAAAATACTTAGTTAGAAAATATTAGGAATGAACTTTCTTTATTAGATTTAAATGAGAATTTGACTTTTAATAGGAAACAATGGAGAAAAATAATTCATGTAGCCGACCCCACGTAGTGGGATAAAGGTTTGATGTTGTTGTTATATGAATTACTATATTATATTTTATTGTTAATTTTAATGTTTATACTTTACAATATGTTTTTAATAAGTTTTAACTTCAATTAAAATTAATTATTTTTTTATTTTTGACTTTATTTATTATTAATCTTTAAAGCTTCTTATGTCCAATTCCCTTAAGTTTTAATTTGACCAAGACTTGGCTTTGGTCTAAAAGTTTGGATTTTAGATGATTTTTTTTTTTATAAAACTCTTATGTTTATTTAAGGTGAAATGAAATTGAGTTTATATTTTATAAATTTTATGAATTTTTTATTGAGTTTATTATGATTTTTTTTTTAATAAAAATCCCACAAAAGGGGCCTACACATTAAAATAGATAAAAATTACATGTCCTTAAAGACTAAAAAGGTTGCTCAAGTATAATAATTGAAATAAAACCTAAAAGCACATAATCCATTTAAATGCAAAACTAAGAGAAAGCAAAAAGGAAGACCAGCCTAATAACAAACAAACAATAAAGTAGTAAGAAAAAAAGACCAAAAGCCCAGCAGTCAACCATCTACATCCAGAGCAAAAGTGCCACAAATTCATAGTCCATAGATCAACCAACTAGCACCACAACATCAACTACACAAACAAAAGAAAAGAGACTACACCAAAGTGAAAAATGAGACCCCCAATAACCAAATAATAACCACACAACGCCAACACCCCATGGCTCTAAAGCAACAATGACCAAGCCAACCACAAAAAAACAAGTATTTTTTAGATTTCCTCATTCTTCGTTTACCCACCCGAATGAAAGTATCATACATAACACCACTTACATTCAAATCAAATAGGCCCTCCTATTCAAATACATCCTTTTCTTCATCCTCAAAAGGAGAAGATGAAGAGCCTTCAAGTAAATCAATTTGTGCCTTAATAGTTTCTCTCGATCTAACATCCACATGGGCATTCATGGCTTTAGCAAAAAGTAAAGCAACATGAACATCAACAAGCTATTCATTCACTCCCAATCCCACAGAGGAGACCGATACAAGTAGATCAACAGGCGTCACATGAGAAGCAACAATGGGATCTAACTCACTAGAATCACTGTTTTACCACCCCCATATTAAAATCACAAATTTTATTATCACCTGCATTCAACAACTAATTACCAGTAACAGGACCAACAATGTCAGAACGATCAATCTCAATCCCACCCTGAGGGGTATCAACCAAGACATGGTCACCCACATCACCATCAGCACAACACATAATAACCACATAATACTTTGTTAAAGGAGCACCAACATCAGTGATCACTAAATCAAACTCTGTTGCCCTCCCCAAGGAAACAACCGACTCAAGAAGAGGCAAAACAATACGAGGAATTTTATTTTCCACACTAATAGGACCATATTTACTAATGGGATCACATTCAACATCACAAATATTATTCGAAACCACTCCCACCCTAACCACTAACCATATTGTTAATAGGATTAGCTAAATGAGGATTCACAATATTACATTCAAATTTAGCATGACCCAAAACCTTACAATGACTACAGTAGTGAGGAAATTCTTCAAATTCCTCCTGTTGGATATATCCCATAGATTCCAAACCAACCCAAACATGAATAGGATATTGCTTGGTAACATCAAAGCTCAACAAGCACGTGAGCAATAAAGAGCCTTGTACCATTTGAAGTGGCATTCTCTGTGTATAAAAACCAGCCAAATAAAGAACTAAGCCCATGTAGAATCCAAGCAAAGAACATATGCAGATGAAGATTGTGAAAGGAAACATAAATGTGGATAATAGGAGATTCAATGTTAATGTCAAAATAAGCTGTCCACTTAAATAACTTTAGGTAACAATTGCTAATGAAGTAAGACCGATGCAAGAACACACGACAATAATCTATATCATTCAAAAACTTAATGAGAATGTTCTTGGCATTAAGAAATGTAATCGAAAATCCTCCCATTAGCTTAAGATTAAAGAAATATTTATGGACTGAATCAACTGGTGGTTGCCGGCCACAAAGTTTTCTAACAAGGCAAACTCTTACGGAGCAGCTAAGGCTTTCATTTCTTCATCCAAAATCCATAAAGATAGAATACCCTTGCAAGAAGTGATTCTAAGACCGGTAAACATTGACCGGGAAGAATCCCTAGATAGAGCATCTCTAAAAGAATGCAAAGTAAACTTCCCCACCAAAAAACTGGTATCACTTAAATGATTACGAGCCACTAAACTGCTAATTATAAGAAAAATAAGGTATTAAGGAGCAAGAAGAGAGTTTACCCCGGTGAAATGATTAGAGGTGACATGGAGGCAGAAGGAGAAAACCTTAGCCACCGAGCTCTTGACTGCACAGCAAGTGGAGCTTGAAATGTCACTTCCAAATCGGCAGGGAGGAAAGTATTTGAATGAGTGGAGTCGTTAGAGCTAGGGCAGGTTTGGTCAGTTGAGGGAGGAAATAGGGACCTTATTTTTGAGTTTATTATGATTTTTTAGGTAAAAACCCATAGAGGGACCTACGCGTTAAATAATAGAACACTTATAAAGTTCTTAATGGGGACCCTCAACTCCCTAATGCTCGAAAAAACTACAAAACAAAGCAAAAGAAAAACTACGAGCTGATAGTCCCCACTAAGACAAAATACAAGAATACCTAGTAACATGCTAATGATGCTAAAAAAAAGCTTCCAACAAAGAAAGATACTGATTGGAACATGTAATACAATCTTTTTGCAAAAAGTGACCATAACAATAATAGTAACCACATGAGAATCAAAAGGCTGCAAAATAAAAACTAAAGTACAAAGAAACAAAGTAATATAAATGGAAATTAATCAACTGAAAAGCAGAATATCAAGAAAGGATATTACCCATATGGAGCTCCAGTGCAAAAAAAACACCCACAGTTAAGCAAAAGGTTAACAACCATATAAAACAACACCATAGCAATGATCCAAGATATAATATCAATGCATAAAATACAAAAAACAATACCAGATAGGTGTAGGATAAGCAATATAGGCCACTAACGATAACCAATCAAAACCAACATTAAAAACCAAATAAGGATACGGGCTGAACAAGTTCATGATAGAATGAAACCAATATTCATCACTTAGGTAATCCAAATGCTGCTCCATCCCACCACCTAGCCAAAACATGGATCCCCTAACAACCAGCTCTAAAAAGCAATAAGATAAGCTGACAAAGAAGGCAGCCACCCACACATATATAGAGACAAACTTGGATAGAAAAGTAAGACAACACAAAAGAGAAGGTGAGGGACTCAACAACCAACCGCACAAGGCCCCCAGGTCAACTCCAACATCCCAACCAGAAATGCCCCCACGACTAACAAAAATCCATAATAACAACAAAATAACACCAGTCCCCACCATTACTCACATTAATAACCACCGCCATAAAATCCAGCCAAAAATAGGACCCATAATAGTAGCAGGAGGTAGGAGAGCAACAACTAGGAATACCATCAATAACAAAACTAGTACAATCACAACAAAAGCCTCAAACCCCAAAAAACTCTACTAGAAATTGCAAAACCACATAAGAATGCCACCAACAATTCACAATCACTACAAAAATAAAGAAGTAGAAATAAAGCACAACCATTAATAGAAGAAGGAAATAAGCAAACCACCAAAGAAAGGCTCTAGAAGATAACCAACACCAAGGCCCCAAAACAATCCATAACCACCAAAAAGGAAACAACCGAGCAACACCACCAACTAGAACCCACAACAAAGCACAAAAATAAGAGAAAAAACCCCGCAAATACCAAAAAAACACCAAATTACCTCCTGACATAAGACATCTGATTTTATCCAATCTTAAGAGCCCTTTTAAAGGGATAGGTAAATTAGCAGCCGTAAAATCAATGAAACAATCAAACTCGCTCCCAAAATTGGCAAGCCAATTAGCATAGGCATTATCCTCCCTAAAAACATGAGAGAAGGAAACATTAACAAAGATCATCAATTGTTTAATATCCCAAATCAGATAAAAAGCCACAGGATTGCAAACCAAATCATCAACATTGTAGTGAAATGAATACTATGAATAGAATCAACCTCAATCCCAATATCAGGAATATCAATAGACATAAAAATTCTCATCCCCTAAAGGATAGCATTAAGCATAGAAAAGTGAAAATTACCATTCTATAAAGGGCCCACAAAAGCCAAAATAATATTCCCTTAGCTGTCTCTGATGATCCCACCACACCCCAGGATGATACCATTATAAAAACCACCAACATTTAGTTTATAATAATCCAAAGATGGTTCAACCCAATACGCATACTGAGGTTTAGAAATAGGATGAACCTCAACCAACCTGATGCCTAAATCAACAGTAACAAAGTAGTAGTTCTTGAAGCTCTTGATAGAAAGCAGATTAAGAGAAAAGAGACTCATAACTTTATCTTTAACATTTTTGATAATCCTATGATTGTTCATTCTAATACCATTAAAAAGAGAGTTGTTCCTCTCCATCCATAAGTACCACAAAATAATAGAAGGAATAACATTTCTAATATGACCTTTAGAATTAACAAACCAAGAATTATTATCAGCGATAGCCCGACCTTGACATCCAGATAATGGTAAAATTCATGAGCCAACAGGATATTATCAGCGATAGCTCAACCTTTAACAAAACCTATTTGAAGGGAGAGATAATTTTAGGAAAAATAAAAGTTAAATGATTCATAATAATTTTAGAAATAAACTTACTAAAAAAAGTTCCAAGACTAATATGTCTAAAGTTATTCCACTTGCTAACATCAATACTCTTGGGAATAAGAACAATAAAAGTAGAGGTAAAAAATTTAGGTATAGCATGCCCGACAAAAACTCCATAACAGTAGAGTAAAGATCATCACTAATAATATGCCAAGCTTCTGAAAAAAAATTGTAATAAACCCATCCGGCCTAGCCAATGAATCACCATTAATACCATAAACAACCTCTTTTAATTCATCAAAAGAGGGGGGTTTAGAAAAAAAATCATTATCCTCATTAGAGATGAGATTAGGAATGATAGAAAGATTCTCAATAAGCCCAGGGATGAACTCCTTATTAAGCAATTTTTGAAAGTGCTGCATAGCCAACATAGCAATCTTCTCAACATTCTAAGTAACATACCCATCCTCACATTTGATTTTGTTAATGGAGTTCTTAGCATGCTTCCTCTTAACCAAAGCATGAAAATACTTAGGTGTTGTTATCACCTTCCATAAGATGATTTGCAGCCAGTTTTTGTTTCCAAAAAGCTTCCTCCTGCACTTATAATTTAAAGTGGCTCTCCTTAGCCTATCTAAGTAAAACAAAATTTGCATCAGAAGGAGACATTTGACAATTAACCTTAACATTGTTAACTCTATCTTTCGCACTTAAGATATTAGTAAATTTATTTTTAAAAACATTGTGATTCCACCAATTAAGGATTTGTTTCAATCTTTTAAATTTAAACAAAAATCGTTTCATACCAAGGATAGAGTTATCAGGATGCAAGGGGGCAAACCAATTTTCTTGAACAACATTTAGAAAAGATTCATGAAGTAACCACATATTTTGAAATCTAAACTGAATAAAGAAATTCACATGTCTAGTCTTAAGCCCAATTAATAAAGGAGAGTGATAAGAAAGTATTCTGCTAAGACGCTCAACAGAAATAGAATTAAAAGAGTTAAGATAGCTATTATAAAATAAAATAGGATCAAGCTGTTTCCATAAATGACCATGGTTCCAAGTAACTTTCTTACCATAGAAACCAATTTCAATTAAATCTCAATCCATAATCATATTATTAAAATACTCCATATAATGATATATAGGAGTGGAACCCCCAATACATTTAGAAGGATTAGAAATAGTATTAAAATCACCACCTACAAGCCAGGGCAAATTACATATACTCTAAAAATTAGTGAGTTGCTCTCAAAGCACTTTTCTAGTTATACGAGAGGAGGCATCATAGATAAAAGAGGCACAATAATTCATATTCAAAACTTCAATATTATAATGCATAACTTGAGTAAAATCACCAATAATATCAATTCAAAGAGGACCCTTCCAACACAACCAAATTTTATTAGTAGAGTTTAAAATAACATGCTCAAAGCCTAAAGATTTAGTAGTACTAAGTAACTTAGACACATTAATAAGAGGTTCAAATAAATCAAGAACAAAAATATCATAGATACGACATAAGTTTTTAACCCCCAATTGAGAGGAAGGGCACCCAATGCCCCTAACTTTCCAAATAACATAAGCAAATATAAAAAATAGAGCTAACGTCTAGTTTACGAATGGGTGTTCCTAAAAAATTATAAAATAAAGTTCTTGCTTTTCCTTCCTCTCCTATTTTGAAATTTGATGTATCTAGTGTCATTATCTTCTTTGATAAAACATTTAGCAGAAAAGGCTATATCCTCTGTATCCGTAAAAGTATCACTATGATAATTTGAGTTAGAGGGAAGCTTACTATCAATTTGTAACCTGTCATGCCTTACCTTTTGAGGTAATTCACCTCCTCCTAAAGATCTCCATTATCTACACTTTCTTTGCTATTCAGACCAAGTTCCACATTTTCTTCCACAACTAGAGCCAATTCACCTTCCTTCAAGTTATTTCTAATCCCCACATTCTTTACAGTAATCTTGTCATGACCAGTAATAGTTTACTGAACATTCACAACAGATTGAAAAGAAATAGTATTAGTTTAATTATTTATAATCAACATACAATCCATATACGATAATTTTTTGTTCATGATACATAGACTAATGGATTTTGAAATAATATTATTTTGAGTAATACTAATGGTTAGCATTTGTTCATCCATATTTTCACACTCATTAAATAAGCTGACATTATTGTTAATATTATTTTCTTGAAAAGAAGGAGGGACATCCACAATGATAGGGGATGATTCAGTGTGCACACTGGATGATTGTATCAGTTCATCATGCGATTTGGGAATATTGCCTTCGAATTCAGCACAAATCAAATTTTCATTCTCAAGATCAGCCAAAATGACAACATTTCTTTGTGTTTGTTTGGAAGAAACTTTTTTCTTTTGAAGATGAGGATGCAACCAAAAACTTTCATTAACACCATGACCATGCATTCTATAATAAGAGAAAAAATTAGGTAGGTTTTCAAATTCAACTTTTTAAAAATAACCATTCAACTCCAACCCTATCCATATTTCATTAGGGTGTCTCTTAGAAATATCTAGTTCAACAAGAGCACGAGCCATCGACAGATAAGAAATAGAGGCAGTAGTTTGATCCATTTATAACGGTTGACCAAAAATAGATGCAAGACCAAATAAAATTTATGAATTAAAAAAATGAAGTCTCATGTTTGGAAAAGAAATCCATATAGGATCCCTAAGCGATACTTCCCTAACATCAAAATTTGGCATCCATTTGAGGAGACGCATCAAACAAGCTTGAGTATACTATGATCTCCTTAAGAAATTGCGGCTATAATCAAGGTCATTTTTAAGTTGAATTGCAATATGCCACTGATCCAACAAACCAATATGAAAGGATCTCGTAAGCTTTAAGTTAACAAAAAAATTTTGAATGACATCAAGATTCGGATGACAAAGAAGAATTTTTCAAACCAATATTAAGGAAAAATGAGTGGCCAACTAAGAAACCACAACTTCATCAAACATCAAAGCCGAACAACCCTTGAATGAGGTTTAAACAAAATGATGTTTAGGTGCAGAAGATGTAGATCCAGCTAAAACCTCCTTAAATGACTTAGAACGACCATCAGGAAATGAAGAGGCTGACATGTTAGATGACGGCTGAGTCATCATCTCTCAAAGCAAAAACCACAAAAAAATAACCTCAAAAGAAAATCACAAAGGAAATGAGGAAGAACTAGGGAGAAAAAAATGAAAAAAAGACCACCAAAAGAGCACGCCAGGATATCAAAAGCAGAGCTCACGAACAGAAGTCCTAAATCACCCTGGAGTTGCTAGAGAGCACTAGAGCGCAATGGTTAAAAGTTTTTTGTTTTTTAAGTTTATTATGATTATTTTTATATAAAATAGATTTAGGGTTTGTTAATTAATGTACTAAATGACCTCAAAATGTCATGAAACTTAAGAATTAGACCAATAATGACCTAAATTAAGATCCATAAAAACATGAAGACATTTAGAAATCTATTTTATTTATAAATATTCTTTCATATTTAAGATTACATTACTCTTCCACTATGTTTATACTATATTTCACTCATGATCAGGATATGTGATTATTTTTCTTTGATTGTGGATTTCATTATGAACCTAGCTAATATAACATAGTTCTTATTTTTTGAATTTTTTTCTATATTATTTATCTATTCTTTAAATTTATAGGTTGAAAGTTTGAGATGCGCTAAGATCAGGGGGAGGGGGTGAATTGGTACTTTTAAAAATAATCCTAAATAAGAGTACTAACTTTTTTATAGATTTTTCAAAATTTTGAAATAAGTAATTTAATTTCACAATCATGAAGCTAATTAATTTGACAACAATTTCAATGATGATGAAATTCTAAATTGCACGATAGAAGAATATTAATCTTAGAAATTCACCAAGCAGTTATAACAAAACTGAAGTGCAAAAAGAAAAATGTGATTAATGAAAAAAGCAAACTAGAAATTTTTATAACTGTTTGGTCAACCTTGACCTATGTCCACTCCCTGGAGTCCTTCACTCCGAGTATTACACTAATATTAAGTGACTGTTCTTTTGATCCCTTAGCAAGCCAGAGAAGCCTTTTCAAACTCTCTTCCACCAACACGGTGCGTAGAGGACTGAAGATCCTTTCACTGGTACAGTTTCTTTTTCTCCCTCCTACAGAAGGCATAGAACCTTGACTCATTTTTCTCTCTCCTAGATAAGGCAGAAAACCTTGAGGATGACTAAGAAGCCTCTCTCCCTAGAGATATCCCATAAGAATCACCAATGCAATAGGAGGAGCTAGCATGCATCTAGCTCAGAGCAACCGTGTGATCCCCTCACACTACTTCTCCCTCGCGCTCAAGCTCACCTTCTCCTTCCTCTCATAAATCATGATTTTCTTTAAAAACTCCCTCTTAGAGTTCCTCCTTCAATTATGTTCCTTCCTTAACATCCCTTGAAAATAAAAGGTTAAAGAATTTCTTTTATAATAAGCTTCAAGAAACCCTAAAAATTTAAGTTGGTTGTCTTCTATTCGTATAGTATGATCAATTTAAAAGTAGTCCTACCCAGTATGATGTAAACACTCATTCAAATGAATTATTTAATTTTTATGAACACAACATACAGTATGATCCAAAGATTGTTCAGCATGATCTATTTAATTTCCTCTATTCATATGGGATGATTATTGTGAAAACTGAAAGTTATCTCTATAACTCATCTTGTACTAATCTTATCATACAATATAGTTAGCTTTTTTTAGGTAAATCATTCAGTATGATATAGCTATCATATAATATGATTAGTTTAAAAATTGTTGCTTCGTCTAGTACAATTTTCTAGATGACCAAATTCATCTTTGCTAGTTATTTGGTATGATTATCATCGTACAATATGATTAGGTCAAAACTCATAGTTTCATTTGGTATGATCTACGGGATGACTATATTTCATCTATGTTAGTCATATGGTATGATTGACAAAATACAATATGATAGATTATCATTATTTAAACCATGATTTAATTGACTAATCATGGGGGTTAGTTTTAGTATGATTTCAAATTTTTGTACAGTACAATTTGCATCATACAGTATGATTAGTTCAAAATATTAATATCAAAATCTCACTTAAATTAATCTGATAGCTAGATTTTTGATAATGAAATGAATCGTACATCATGATATATATCATACAATACAATTAATTTATAGAATATGAGATTTCAATTAGCCGTTCAACCATTCTTTAAAACAACTAATCATATAATACAATTTTCAATCATATAATACAATTAGTTCAAAAAAATTTATGTTTTAAAAAAGTTTATCTCTCCTCCCGTGTGTGTGTGTGCACGGCCACCAAATTACATACACTCTAATGTAGCCTGACTCAAGTAAATAGAAAATTAAAGAAAATAAAAGTACATACTCTTTTGACTTGACATCCTAACCTACCAAATATTGAGTCTTTAATCTTCTTGAGTACTATACCTATAATTGTTAGTGCATAAAACACAAACAATATCTAACATATTTCTTGAGAATATATAATTTAATAAATAAGGTTTGTCATAACCAAAATAATAGTCTTGGGATCCTAGATTTGTAACACAGGTCACTGATTGATTTGATTTCTTGGGTAAGCTATTTGATTGATGAAATTAAAATAAATGTTTAGAAAATTAAATCCATGAGTCTAAAAGAACTCTAAAAGCTGTCATAAAAATTTTGGTATCATGGGATGCATAGGGAATTTCTTAAATTTTTCATAAGATGTATACACTTAGACATTAAGATATTTATTTAGGATAATGTAGATTTAGGATTGAGATGTAATATATTGATAACTAGCCCTTATAAATAATTGATCATTCCATAGTATTTTAAAACCATTATTTCCTATGGGTTCAGATATATGACTTTTAAAGTTTTAGGTCAAAATTTGACATTTAACCTTAGAAATTTAATGGAGGAATGTAGAGTTCTCAAACACCATTTTGTAAAATTAGGGATGCTATGCATATCACTAGGATTCCCTAAGCTAAAATTGAGCTATAGTTAACATGGTTAAGTAAGGTAATTAAATACATAGGGCATCTCTATAAATAAAATATTTATATAGATACACCAAGTATTAAAGCATGCAAATAATTTACCTATATAAAACTCTCTCTCTTTTTTTAATCCATAGAGGTATTGTACTAAAAAATGGTCAACTAGATCATTTATTCTATTTATTTAAAGTTCAAGTGATAATATTCATAAAATAATGGAATTACATAGTCAAGTAATTGCACGTGCTTTACAGTTGGAGGGCACCAATTATATGGCTATTAATAGAGCATGTCACCCTATTACATCAGATTAAATCCTAACCTTATGATTTAAGATCATATGGTTGGGATTAAGAACCCTAGAATAATGGGCTTGATGTACAAATCATAATATGACTAAATCAAATCTATTCATTAAAATAGAAATAAATGGACTACTCTAAATTTGTCTTTAACCTTCTATGGTGTATGTCACCCATTTATACAATTCCATAAAATGCTTGCTTTTTTATATTTTAATTCCTCCCAAAATGATCTAGTAGGATCTATAGAAGGGAAATAACTAATCCAACAATTTGATCCCATTGAATTGACAATTTTCTTCATAATGTGTTGGACCCATATCACATTACCTGAAGGTTTGAGCATTACATGAATGCAAAGGATAATTGATAGAGCTATGTATCATATTGACTTTGTTTGGCTTCAGAGAACAAACTTCCTTCAAACTATAGGGGCTGAGGAAGATCATATTTGCATATGGATTTTTACTAAATGGGGCTTGATAGAGCTCACTCAAATACTTACTTGCAGTCTATTTAAGGGTAGGGAAACACTTGGGATAAATGTTTAAATAATTGGGCAATCTCAAGAGTGAAAAAGTAATATTTGAGCACTTATAAAAAAAATAATTTATAAGGAGTTCAAGCTTGCATTTCATTATAATTTTGGCCATGAGCAACTGTACCAGGATATTAAGCCAGTTCAAAAGTGTCCATTAGAGTGCAAACAAGTGTCTATAGAGGAATAACGATGTGGAATGGAGAGGGAAAAGAAAGATTGAAATTTTGAATTCAAATGGTCTTGAGTTTATGGTAAGGTCAGGATTTAATTGGGCTGGCCTAGGTCTAAGGGAATTTAAGGAATATTCAAAATAAATTGGGAAGACCTAGTGTGGGCAATAGAAGCTTAAATTTAATTTTAACCCATTTAGGCTAACTCGAGTTAGCACAATTGGGCTAACCCAAGTCAACCAAAGGCATGGGTTGGCTTGGGTGAGTAGCCTGGACTCCTAAACACTCAATAGTAAGGGTTTGGATCCATGGTGTTGAGGGTTTTAGGTTTAACTCAAGGAATAAACTATGTGCCACATAAGTTAGCTGTGGATAGCTTAATTAACCATAATTAACCATGAACTACCATTATTTATAATGGTTTTGTACAAGTTTGTTGAAGTGTTTAGAGGTCTTAAGTCCCTAGGACCTAGGGTTAAGTCTAACCTAAGAAAAGCCATTTAGGTTTGAGGATGGGTCTAAAAAGGTCAAATCACTTTGGAAATTGGGTTTAGTTTTATTTGAATCAATTTCAAAGACTTGAATTAAAGTTTAAATTAAAATTCTACCTTGACTGGTGTAAATTATAAATACTAAATGTATGGTTGAAACCTAGGTTTGGTGCACGTGGGACTGGATTACTAAGGTGTGTTTGATAGGTAGATGTGTGTGAAAAATACTTAAGTTTTGTTTGATATAAAAGCCTAAAAAAAGCATATGCAAGTGTTAATCAAGTAATAAAAATGATATGAGAGAGTGTCCATCTCGTGAAAAAGTATTCTACTACAATATAAATATTATGGTATCTATTACTTTAGTTATACTATTTATCCTACCAATACAAAATTAGGTTTTCGATCTTATCCCTAATGAAAATTGTAAAAGAAGTGATAAGGTACTAGTTGATAAAATATTTTGAACTAATGATAAAAAATTTCCAAATCTTTCCTAAGTAGACTCTTATAAGTTGGTTATGAATCAGAATATATGCATATTTAAATCTCCATTGAGATTGTAAGGAATTGAAGGAAGATTTATGGCCCTCCTCAATTATTATTTCTCTATAAACTCTAGAACACTAAACATCATATATCTAAATATGCAAGATTTCCATTTCAATACTCTTAATTATTCCAATATTTCTCCATGAGGTAATATATCATAGAATGTTTTAACTCTACACATTGCCATTGTATAAATTAAATTAAGAATGTGATATATTCAAAACTTTCATTAATTTATTAATGCACAAGAGCCTACATTAGTGCTGTAACTCAGGAATCCAGATTAAGCTTCTGATTTTTAATGATAGTATAACATTATTGTTCTGTTATTTCTCTATGCATGTACTGAATATTTTCTATTTGTTATTTATGTGTACTAACATTTTAGAATCATACTTCAAACTGCTGAAGACTTCAAGATAGAATATATTAGGATTTTATGTAATAAAATTTGTTATTCATTATTTTTTATTTTCTTGAGTCTAAGAGGGTGTGATTGTAATTGAGTAATCATGCAGACACACAAGGGGAGAGTGTCAAAATTTAAAATTTTAAAAATAATCATATTGTACGACTTCCAATCATATTATATGATTTGTTATATTTTTCCTCCAAAATGCTGTTAATAAAATCATGGCTTGTATTTATTGAATTATTCATAGTATATGATGTTAGTTCGTACATATAACTGATAATGTATTAAATTAGGTTTGTACCAGTTCATCCCAAATGAATTCATTCATTTTTATACTATTTATATTGTACGATGTTGGTTCGTATATAAAACTGATAGTGTATGAAATCGGGTCATACAAGTTTGTCCCAAATGAATTCATTCATTTTTATATTATTCATATTGTACGATGTTAGTTCGTTTAGATGATTAATGTAGTCTGAATTTGGGTTCGTCCACATTTGTACCATACCAAGCATAATTTATATTAACTGTTCATGCTGTACGAAGTTAGTTCATACAGACAACTGACAATGTATAAAATAAGGTTTGTATAGGATCATACCAAAATAATAGGTTTAGTTTTAAAATATTCTTATAATATGATATCAGTTTGTATAGATGTCTAGAAGTGTATGGAATTAGGTTTGTACAGGATCGTACCAAGATTTTTAAATTATCTGTACAGATGATCCATGATCGTACTATAAGATCTGAAGTTAGTTCACTTGTAATTTTAAAATGTTTGGATAGTTTTTCTTGTGTTTTCTATATAAGAAGTCCAAAAAATTGACACAAAAGACCTTTGCTACAATTTTCACTTGAGAATGGCTATTGAGTGTGAGTGTTTGGGAGAGATTGTGAGAGTGAAGTGTGAGAGAATAAGTGAGGTGGAGTTGTGAGGGATTCATAAGGTTGTTGAAAGAGAGGATCTCTATATCTTCATAAAATTTCTACCCATCTCCTCTGGAGGCTTTTGAGAGAAGATCTTCAACGTTGTGTTATGGTTATCTGCCTTTACTAGAAGGGTGAAAAAGGATGTGACGGTTCTATGCCTTCACCAGGAGGGTGAAAAAGGATGTAACAGTATACTGCCATCACTTGGAGGGTGTAAAAGGTGTTTATACTCTACTACACCAAGTTAGTGGATGAGAGTTTACAAGGGATTCTCCACCTTGCTGTGGGGACAAAAGGAGAGTCACTTTGATTTAGTGTAATACCTGGAGAAGAAGTCTCCAGGGAGTGGACATAGGTCAGCCTTAAACCAATCCACTATAAATTAAGTGTTCTTTAGTTCACTTCTATTTTTTTATATTTATTATTCCACACTCTAAAGTTTGTGGTTGAAAAATCTTTTGATATACTCATATCTAAACAACTGCATACTAAAGGATCATTCCTAAACTTTTCTATAAATATTTTTTAAAAATCTAAGATTTTTTAAAAAATCACCAATTCACCCCCATCTTGGTTAGCCTTGGGACAGTTCAATAAGGTTTAACAACCCACATAATTATTCAAGTGGTATCAGAGCCTATTTTAAAAATTAAGGTTTATACTAGTTTTTGAGAAATGATCATGGTTATTTTTAGAAATTGGAACACTACTGAAAGAATACTTTTTCACTAGATCACCTTTATTTGATAACATCCTTTTCAATTTTTGAAAAACTCACATGTCAACTTTTTTACAATCACTTAACTATCCCATGTGTATATTAGTACAAGAAGGTTACACTAGATTCACTATACTTGTTCATTGCATTAGAGTTGAAACACTATTTACTGATTGGACATTAGAAGAAAAGACTTAGATAGCTAAATGCAAAATATTTAAATAGTTTTTTTGTGCATTAAAATCAGAAGAATATATGCATATTTCTACTTGCAAAATTAAAAAAAAAATATGGGATAGACTTTACATAACTTATGAAGGGATAAATGAGATTAAATAATCAAGAATGAACATTTTATTACACGACTATAAACTATTTCACATGAAACCAAATGAGTCAATTTCTGATTTGTATAAAAATATTACTCAGATAGTTATCTCACTGCATACTTTGGGTAAAGAACTAACTAATTCAAAAAAAGTTAATAAAATCATATAATATTTACCTACTATTTATGATTAAAAAATAACTACTATAATAGAGTCGAATGATCTATATGTATATTCTATTGACAATCTGCTTTGATCACTGATTGAATACGAGCAAGGAGTGCATCAAAGAAAGATTTATGTAGGTTATAAGAAGAAAGAGAAGAATATTTCTTTGAAAGTGGATGATTTAGGAAGTGATCAATCAATGTCTGAGGATGAAGAAGATATTACATCCATGACTAGACAATTCAAAAGTTTTCTTAGAAGAAATCAACAAAGACATCAGCGTTGGAACAATGGTAAGTTCAATAAGAATGTAAAGGTTTCTAATGAAGTCATTTGTTATAAATGTAGGAAGCCTGGACATATTAAGACTCATTACCCAAATTTCAAAGCTAATCCTAGTAAGGAGAAAGTTGACGAGAAAATAAATGTTAGGAAGGGCAAGAAACGAATGCAAAAACTTTCTGGGATTACTCAGCTTCAGACTCCTCTAAAATAAAAGAAGAAGAGATAGATAAAACTTATGCTTAATGATAGATAGCCTTGATCATCTAGATCAATAAGATTTATGTGACTTATCCTATGATAAATTATTTAAAGTTTCTATGAAAATTTATAATGCATATATGAAGCTTAAAAAACTGCATGCTAATCTAAAGCTCGAGCATTTGAATTTAAAAATAGAATATACAAATCTTAGGAAAGATCATGCATCCATAGGTAGTAACAACATGACATTATTGGATGAATTTAATGATTTGAATAAGAATCATGATTCATTGAAAACATCATATACTAAACTTAAAAATGATTTTAAAGTGTTTATTACTGAATTAGATCGAAAAGAACATGAGTTAAAAGTTGATAATTAAGTTTTGGAAAGTGCAAACTCAAATCTTAAAGATAAACTGAAAGGTCTAAAGGAAGAAAAGACAATTCCCACATTTAATTAATTTTACAATCCTAATCAAAAGTATACAATTTCAAAATTCTAGGAAAAGAGATTATAAATCACATATATTACTAAATCCTTTTCCTGGTGTTAAATACTTTTCATGTGGAATGATAGGATAAATTTTCCAATCTTGCATATTCAGAGTAGAACACATTTAGTGTGGAGAACTAAGGTACATAAATCAAAGCATATCAAATATGCATCTATATTGTCATTATTAAAAAGTGAATCTAAATTTATTTGGGTTCCCAAATATAATATTTGATAATTTTGTAGAAATGCTCTTATTCAAACCCTCGTGAGAGCATTTGGTCCCTAGACTATGGATGTTTGAAACATATGATTGGAGATACAACTCAATTCATATCATTGGAGGCCATGGGTTGAGGCAAAGTAACACTAGGAGATAATACCACTAAGAGGGTGGTAGGTACGTGCATGATTGACAATAAGAACAATTTCTTTATTGAGAATGTTTTATTGGTTGAATGCTTAAGATATAACTTGTTAAGTATTAGTCAGCTTTATGATATAAGTTTTAACATTATGTTTTTACCTACAAACTGCATTATAAACTAAAATGGAGTTGATGTGTTATATGGAAATAGGGTAAATAATGTATACATGCTTGATTTAAATTATGTTAAATCTTTTAATACTTTTTGTCTCAAAACTATCACTAATAAATCATGGTTATAACATAGAAGACCTTATCAAGTAAGCATGAAAAATCTTAGGAAGTTATCTAGAAAGACTTGGTTAGAGGAATATCCAAATTAGACTTCACTAAATATAACATATGTGATGCATGTCAATTAGGAAAATAAGACAAGTTCTCCTCTCATTTATTTAAGGATCTTATATCTAGCAAACCATTAGAAGTAATTCACATAGATTTTTTTTTGGATTGATTAACATTGTAAATTTAGGAGAGAAAGTTTTTGGGCATGTAATTATTGATGATTATTTAAGATTGACTTGGATTAGATTCTTATCACATACGAATGAATCATTTGATGAGTTTAGAATTTTTTTTTTACTTAGATTCAAAGGAAACTAGGCTGTGCAATTCTTTTAATTCAAAGTGATCTTGGAGGAGAATTTCAAAATTAAAAATTTGAAGTTTTATACAAAGAGCAAGGAATATATCACAACTTTTTAGCTCCTAGTACCACTCTTTTTTTTTGAAGATTGCAAACTTGCATTAATAACAAGGAAGAAAAGAAACTATTACAAACTAATCAAGATAAGCAGGCCTCATATTCATTCTTCAGAAGACAAGATAATGAAGAAGGAATATCAGGTTAAAAAATAGAGTCAAAGCAAAAGTTATTATGTAAAGCTAAAGTTGCACACAAATCAGCAACTTTATTACAATTTCTAGGTATGTGGTGGAAATTTTCCTTATTAAAGTCATGGAGAAAGGAAATCTGCTCGGAGAACTGGCCATTAGCAGAATAGTTCACAACCGAATTTTGTAGGAACTTGATGGCATTGTAATTGTCTCCTTCAATTATTAAGCCTTTACAATCAAAATTTCAGCCTTGAATGAAGTGCTTCAAAGCGAAAATGACTTCCAGCTCAAGTTGGTTGATGTCCCAATGCAATTTTTGCTTACCAAAAGCTAGAAGTAAACTTACTTTAGAATCCTGAGCCACACCACCAATACTGGCTAGAATAGAATTCATTAAAGCTACATCAACATTAATTTTAATCCAATCTAGTAGTGGTGGGGGATGCCAAGTAGTTTCGGACTCACAATGGAGGTTAGCATCCCAGTTAACTAGCATTGGGTATTTACTTTTAGCTGTGTATAGAACGTTGGTAGCAAGAACAGATACAGGAATTGATGGGTTACCATGCTTCATATCATTCCTGCGATTCCAGGAAAAATAAGCTGCCATGCAGTATATCTTTGCAGCATCTCTGTTAGCATTGGATAAACTTCTCAGTTGCTGAAAGCAATCAGCTAGAGAGCTGAATACTGGAATATAAAATCTCCAGGACCTCAGTTTACTTAAGATTTCAACAAGAGGTTTACAATGAATTAAGATATCCTCACAATTTTCAACCACAGAGCAACCATAAGCACACAGATCGCTGTTACTTAGCTTCCTCAATTTAAAAAATTCGTTAGTGGGAATGGAAAACCTGCTTAAACGCCACCAGTAAAACTCGACTCTTGGTTTTAGCTTAAGATTACGAAGCCAACTGCTAAATCCAGAGTCTTCAATAATTCTGTGATCCTTGGTAGATTCAGAGTAAGCCAATGAGGTAATAGACTTCCCAGAATGCTGATAAAGAAGCTCCACGTAGTCATCTTCTCCCTCATGGATGAAACAATGCTGAACAATAAGGTTGACCAACTTAGAGTTGAAGTAACGGTTTAGTTCCAAAGTATTCCAATTGCCATCATCAAGGATGAATCTATTCAACATCAGGTTTTCCAATCCGTTGCAGTCAGCTAGCATAGGCCATTTGCTGAAACATTTATCAAGTAACTAGATGTCGTTCATCATGCTAATGCTAGCCCCATTAACAATGTTCCACTTTACAATTGGTTTTAAAAAGGAAACTCCATCATTGATGATGGATCTTGCTGCAGATTGCCCAATTTTATTCTTATAATTCCACTTAAAGGAACCATATTTAGTAGACCAGCACTTATAGAGAAGAGAAGATTGATTCTGATAAAGTCTCCAAGCCAACCATGCTCTTAAGGGACTAACTCTTTCAACATAAGAGTGCATGCCCAAACCACCACTATCTCTAGGAATACATAACTTGTCCCAGGCTATGTAATGAAGTCCCTTAATACCATATTTTTGATGCCTGATAAAATCTCTATAGATTCGTTCAAGCTCATATAAAATCATCTTGGGAATTAATGAATGCGTTGAGATGAAAGTAGGAAGAGAAAGAAGTGAAGATTTAGCAAGGATCAGCCTTCGAGCAAGTGACAGGAAATGAGCTCCCCAGGTATTAAGCTTATCTAATGCATGATCAATAACAAATTGAAAGTAACTTTTTATCAAGCATCTCAAAGCAATTTTGATTCCCATGTATTGGATTTCCCTCACGGTTTTAAAGCCAGAAATCTTACCAATCTTACGATTTTTGGAGGATTCTACAGATTTCCCAAAAAATATTTGGGATTTTATCTAATTAATACCTTGTCCCGTCCAACCGCAATAATCAGAGACTAAACTCATAATGTCTTTAAACTGAGAATGGGAAGCTGAACCAAACAGCAACACATCATCAGCATAGAGTACGTGTGTAATTCTAAGAGCTCTAGAGGAAATTTGGATGCCTAACTGATAGCCTCTCTGCTTGATTACATTGTATAGAAGCTGTGAGCACATGATGAATAGATATGGTGACATTGGACAGCCTTGTCGAAAGCCGCTTTTAGCTTCAATCCTAGTACCACTCAAAAGAATGGAGTTCTTGAAAGGAAGAACATAACTTTGATAGAAGTTGCTAGAGCCATGTTGGCTTAACATTTACTTCCAAAATATTTTTGGGCTGAAGTGGTTAATATGACTTCTTATGTTTTGAATAGAGTAAGTTTTAGATCTAAGTTGAACAAGACACCCTTTAAAATTCTTAAGGGAAGAATACTCAACATCTCACATCTACATGTCTTTGGATGTAAGGTGTTCATTCATAATAATGGTAAAAATCTTTTAGGAAAATTTGATCCTAAATCTAATGAGAGAATTTTTCTAGGATATTTAAGTGTTGGCAAATCCTATAGAGTTTTTTAAAAAAGGACTTTAGTAGTTGAGGGCACCACTCATATAGTTTTTGATGAATTTAACATTTCAGGAGGGCCTAAGTTATAAGAAGAAGATGTCAAAGACATAACCCAAGAAATTGAAAATGAAAATCTTGAAGAAAGGGTTGAAAAAAAAAAAGCATTGCCTAGAGATTGGAAATATTCTAAGAGTCATCCTAAAGAATTGATTTTTGGTGAACCAAGTGAAGTTTTTAGAACTCAGCATGGACTTAGTAAAGAAGTAAATCACTCAGCTTTTATTTCAATGATCGAACCCACTAATATAAATCAAGTACTTTCTAACAAATTTTTGATTTTGTCTAAGTAGGAAGAATTGAATCAATTTGTTAGAAATGAAGTTTGGAAGTTGATTGAAAGGCCTAAAAATCAAAGTGTTGTTAGAACTAAGTGGGCTTTCAAAAATAAGATGAATGATTATGGTCTAGTAGTTATAAATAAAGCAAGATTGGTGATCAAGGGGAACAATCAAATAGAAGGAATTGATTTTGAGAAAATGCTTGCCCTTGTAGCCAGACTTGAAGAAATAAGGGTGCTACTAGCCTTTACTTGTTTTAAATGTTTTAAATTGTTTCAAATGGATATTAAGAGTGACTTTCTTAATGGGGTGATACAAGAGGATGTTTATGTTGAGCAACCTCTAGGTTTAAAAAATTCACAATTCCCTAAACATGTATTTAAATTAAAAAGAAAAAGTATTTAAATTAAAAAAAGGCATTGCATGAACTAAAATAAGCACGTAAGGTATTGTATGAAAGGCTTATCACATTCCTACTAGAAAGTTCATTTGTTAAAGGTAGTGAGGACACCACTCTATACTTAAAAAGATTAGGAGAAGGTATAGTTATTATTCAAATAAATGTTGATGATATCTTATTTGGATCTACTAATAAAAATCTTTTTGATGATTTTTTAAAAATAATGAATAGTAAATTTGAAATTCTTTTGATGGGAGACTTAAAGTTACTTTTTTGGTTTTAGCATAAAATAAAAAGAGGATGGAACATTTTTTAGTCAGTCAAAATATATTAAGGACATCCTTAAAAATATGAAATAGATAAAGCTAAACTAATAAGTACACCAATGAGTTCCTTAGTGTAGTTGGACAAGGACTCTAAAAGAAAATTTATTGATCAAAAGAAATTTAGAGGATTAATTGGATCATTACTTTACTTAAGTGCTAGGAGACCGGATATCATATTTAGTGTTTGTCTTTATGCTATATTTCAAGTTGATCCAAAGGAATCCCATTTGAATGCTGTTTAAGGAATTATGAGATATATTTTGGGAACACAAAACTTAGGGATATGATTTCCTAGACATAACTCTTCTTTTGAAATCATTGGATATTCTGATTCATATTTTATAGGTTGCTTGTCAATTTATTAGAAATTCTATAATTTGCTGGTCTAGTAGAAAATATAATTCAGTATCCCTTTCTATTGTTGAAGCAGAATATATTACCTTAGGCAATTATGTGGCATATGTACTTTGGTTAAAATAATAACTTATGGATTTAGGATTTTTAGTTGGTATTATTCCATTTTTTTTATAATAATACAAGTGATATATGAATCTCAAAGAATCTTATTTAACACTCTAGAATAAAGTATATAGATATAAGACATCGTTTCATTAAAGATCATGTCACTAAAGGAGAAATTGAGCTAAATCATGTAGCTACTAAAAATCATCTTGCAGACATTTCTACAAAACCACTTCCTTTTCAAATGTTTACACCTTAAGAACCAGATTGGGTCTTATTAATATTTATGCTTGACATTGTAATTTTGCAAATTTCATTTGTGATGTATTTCTTTTTGTTAATGTTTGTATTTTTTTTTGTTCGTTGTTTGTGATTTGTCTTGTTTGATTTTTGTTTTTCTCTCTACTTTAGGGTTGATTTCTCTTTTGTATTATTTTTATTTTTGTTTTTGTGTCTCATGGATCTTGTTTAACTTATTTTTGAAAAAGAATCATGATTATCATGTGTAAATCTAAAAATTCTTTTTTCAGTTATACTATACGAACCACTTTCGTACTATATAAAATCACTAGATTTTACATGATAATTTTTTTGAGTTTGTAAGACAAATATTTGTTTTTGTAAACATATCATACTATACAAACACGTCATTGAACTATAAGAACTGTTCATTTTTCATCTGTGTGAATAAGGAGGGAATTTCAAGTGAAGTTATTTTCGAAGATCCTCTATATGAATACTTATTTGTTTGTACGAGCATGTTGTCATTTTATGTACGGACAAACCTAACTGTCTGGTACCATCATTATTACCCTATCATCCCTAATGAATACATGTTCATATGTATGGTCATTTTGGTTAAATACTTGTATGAAATGACTCCTCGGGAATTGAAGTTTATGAAAAGTTGTTTTATTTTTGACCGTTTCCATTTATATGTATGAAAATCTATTCATCCCATACAAAATCATAGTTATATGTATGAACCTTATTTTTTATTATACGAACATGCTGATTTCTTTAAATTTGAGGTATTCATTCTTCACAATTTCTTTCAATCACAATTAATCTTGTTTAAAACTCTCCAAATGGCAAGCCACAATAGCAAGTGGGTTCGACATGCCATAGGCTTTTCCTCTTGTTTCAGTCTACTAGAAGATAACTTACTTTCTAAAAAAATGAAGAAGCCTACCAGCATTTCTTTGAGGAAAAAATAACTCCATCTCGTCTTTTTATCCAAAAAGATATCAACTTTTCTATAATACCTCTTTTTGATTCTACCCAATTTTCCATCATTCTCACCTTAATCTATGCATTTCATTCTAAAACCCTTTACTATTCTCTTCATAATATGAGAATAAGAGAAAATCATACCAAAATGTCTTCATATGTATTTAAAGAGAGAGTAGAAATCACTAAGGATGATTTAGGCACCTTTCTACATGTTAGAATTGAAGAGGAAAGGGCACACACTATGACTTCAAGAGCTGATTTTAACTGGTCTATCATAAATCAAACCCTTAGAGGTGTATCTTCAGTTTATCACTTATTATATGTGCATTCTTTGAACCAAAATGACAGGAGATCATCCAGCATGTTTTGAGAATATTCATTATTCCTAAAGCTAGTGGTCGTATCAACTTCACTCATTTGCTTTCTATTGTCACATATCATATAATGTCAAACACTATAATTTATGAAGCCTAGTTGATTCTGGACTACATCAATAATCTTACTGACAATAGACTTCCTACCACTAAAAGGAAGAAGAATGTGGCTTTAGGACACTTAATTGCCTATATCCTTAAAAAGAAATATAATTTGATTCATCCCGTTCAACCAACTAATCTTCCAATCTATTTCATTGATGCTTCCTTTCATTCTCTCTTTTTTCAGGATGAAGGGGATGAAGGAGATAAAATTGGAGAAGGAGAAGCACTTGCTCCTGCACCTACTCTTGGACATGAGCATCATTTTTATCTAGAAATGGTCCACATTTTCATCGACTAGAGTCTCATTTTGATCAATGATCTAATAATATTGAGACTAGCTTAGATTAGAAAGATGCCAGGTACAATGAAGACATAGGTTAGGTCATAGGATAGTTTGATTCTATTAACACTCATGTAGCTACCATTAATTGTTATTTTTCCTTGTTCTCTCCTCCTCAGCCAATCTCCAAATCAAGATCCTCCACCATTTTAGTTTTTATTTTCTATTGTAATTAATGTATGCTTTGTTTCTTTCTAATATTCATGTAATGGCATTTGATGTTTATTTTTCTATATTGGTTGTATTTGCTTTATTTGTTTAATAAAATGTTCGTGTTGCATTGGTTTTAATCCTCTTAAATTGTCCTTAAGTTACTATTGTTAAAATTACTAATTTTGATCCAAGAGAAAATTTTAAAATATTTTTCACTACAACATAATTTCCTAACAAAATTATTTTTTTCTTCCCAAACTTTAAATCAATTTACAAAATACATTTAGGTATTAAGATCATTTTAATATTTAATAGATCTGTATCTTATAGTTTTAATTGTTTCAAAATTAGTGAATTATTTTTCTTTTATTTTCTTATTCAATATGTTTATTTTATACTTAATAATAGGATTTTGTTTTGTGGATTATTCTTCTTTATACGAGAAAGGTTTTTTCTTTTATTTGGAAGATAATCACTCAAGCTAAGATTTATTGAGTTAGGTTGTGGAAAGAATAAAATGTCAAAAGATGCATAAAGTGTGTCAAATTTGAAAAGAGGTATAAAATGACCCCAACATGAAAAGATATGCAATTTTCTCCAAATTTGAAAAGAGGCACAAAATGAGCCTAACTTGAAAAGATGTGAAATGTTTGCCACTCAAGTAGATCTTATTCATAAAGAGGCATAAAATGAGTCCACATTATATTTAATTCTTTCCTCTACTTTACTTCTTAGAGAAATCCTTGAATTAAATGATAATTTCAACTACTGAATTTGAAATTATAAGATTTCTATTGAATTATTTTTTATTGATAATTATTCCATTTGATATTTATACCTTCTATAACGAAAATTGAACCTGTTCAA
>NW_021349468.1:160412-175075 GCF_001605985.2 Dendrobium catenatum | reverse complement strand
CACTAAAAGGAAGAAGAATGTGGCTTTAGGACACTTAATTGCCTATATCCTTAAAAAGAAATATAATTTGATTCATCCCGTTCAACCAACTAATCTTCCAATCTATTTCATTGATGCTTCCTTTCATTCTCTCTTTTTTCAGGATGAAGGGGATGAAGGAGATAAAATTGGAGAAGGAGAAGCACTTGCTCCTGCACCTACTCTTGGACATGAGCATCATTTTTATCTAGAAATGGTCCACATTTTGATCAACTAGAATCTCATTTTGATCATTGATCTAATATTATTGAGACTCGCTTAGACTAGCAAGATGCCAGGTACAATGAAGACATAGGTTAGGTCATAGGATAGTTTGATTCTATTAACACTCATGTAGCTACTATTAATAGTTATTTTTCCTTGTTCTCTCCTCCTCAGCCAACCTCCAAATCAAGATCCTCCACCATGTTAGTTTTTATTTTCTATTGTAATTAATGTATGTTTTATTTCTTTCTAATATTCATGTAATGGCATTTGATGTTTATTTTTCTATATTGGTTGTATTTGCTTTATTTTTTTAATAAAATGTTCGTGTTGCATTGGTTTTAATCCTCTTAAATTATCCTTAAGTTACTATTGTTAAAATTACTAATTTTGAACCAAGAGAAAATTTTAAAATATTTTGCACTACAACATAATTTCCTAACAAAATTATTTTTTTCTTCCCAAACTTTAAATCAATTTACAAAATACATTTAGGTATTAAGATCATTTTAATATTTAATAGATCTGTATCTTATAGTTTTAATTGTTTCAAAATTAGTGAATTATTTTTCTTTTATTTTCTTATTCAATATGTTTATTTTATACTTAATAATAGGATTTTGTTTTGTGGATTATTCTTCTTTATACGAGAAAGGTTTTTTTCTTTTATTTGGAAGATAATCACTCAAGCTAAGATTTATTGAGTTAGGTTGTGGAAAGAATAAAATGTCAAAAGATGCATAAAGTGTGTCAAATTTGAAAAAAGGTATAAAATGACCCCAACATGAAAAGATATGCAATTTTTTCCAAATTTGAAAAGAGGCACAAAATGAGCCTAACTTGAAAAGATGTGAAATGTTTGCCACTCAAGTAAATCTTATTCATAAAGAGGCATAAAATGAGTCCACATTATATTTAATTCTTTCCTCTACTTTACTTCTTAGAGAAATCCTTGAATTAAATGATAATTTCAATTATTGAATTTGAAATTATAAGATTTCTATTGAATTAATTTTTATTGATAATTATTCCATTTGATATTTAAACCTTCTATAACGAAAATTGAACCTGTTCAACTTTTATTATCTAAATTTTTCTCTTATTTCAAATTTGAGTCTTTCTTTTTCCAATCACGTCTTTAATATTGTCTATGCAAATATGTTAAAATTTTCTTCTTTATCATCTAATTGATTTGTCTATAGCAACTTATTTTTCAAGGAATTTATTTTTTGATGATAAAAAAGGGGGAGGTTATTGTTTATGTTTGTTTGAAGTCATGTGTTTTTGTGGTTTTGTATTTTGTGTTTTGGTTTGTGATTTTTTTTTTGCATTATTTATTATTATTATTATAAATTTTTTAGTTTGTTTAAAATTTATGTTCTTAGGGGGAGGTTATTTATTGTTTTAATTTTTTGTGTTTTGTTGTGATTCATGTACTAGTTTGTTTTGTGTTTGTTTATAAAAATCAAAATTAAAAAGAGGAATGAAACTTTAATGATCCCAATAACTTTTTTTTTTTAAATTCATTGATGGGGAGTTTATGATGAAAAAACTTTATTTGTAATTCAAATAATAATTATTTTTATCATCATCGAAAAAGATAGAGATTGTTGCAACTCAAGAATCTAGATTTAGATTGTGATGTTTGATGATAGAAAAATATTATTATTATGTTATTTCTCCAAGTATGTACTGAACATTTTCTATTTGTTGTTTGTGTGTACTAATATTTCAGAAAAAAGCATACTCTAAAATGCTGAAGACTTCAAGATAGAGTAGATTAGGATTTCATGTAATAAAGTCTATAAAGTTTTATTTTTTATTTTTTTGAGTATGAGAGAGTGTGATTGTAATTGGGTAATTGTGCACACACACATATAGGGGAGAGAGTAAAAACTTAAAATTTAAAAACTAATCATATTATAGGACTTACAATTGTACTATACAATTTGTCATATTTTTACTCCAAAATTATGTTAATCAAATCATAGCTTGTATTTATTAAATTATTCATTTTGTACAATGTTAATTTGTATATACAACTGATAGTGTATGAAATTGGATTCATATAAGTTCATCCCAAAAAAATTCATTCATTTTTATGCTATTCATAATATACGATGTTAGTTCATACGTATGACTAATAGTGTAAGAAATAAGGTTCACACTAGTTCATCCTAAACAAATTCATTCATTTTTATACTAATCATACTATATGATGTTAGTTCTTACAAATGATTAACAGAGTACAAATTTGGGTTCGTCCACATTCGTACCAGACAAAGCATAATTTCTATTAACTATTTATACTATACGAAGTTACTTCTTACATATGATTAACATTGTACGAAATAAGGTTTGTATAGGATCGTACCAAATTAATAGTTTCTATTTTGAACTGTTAGTATAGTAGATGTTAGTTCGTACATATGACTAACAATGTATGAAATTAGATTCATACATGATCGTAAAGGGATTTTTGAACTATTCATATAGATGATCCATGATCATACTGTACGATAAGAAGTCAGTTCACTTGTAATTTTCAATTTTTGGATGGTTTTTCTTGTGTTTTCTATATAAGAAATCCTTAAAAAGGACACAAAAGATCTTTATCATAAGAGTGAAGTGTGAGAGATCAAGTGAGGGGGAGTTACGAGGGATTCATAAGGTTGCCCAAAGTGAGGATCTCTTTATCTTCTTCAAATTTTTGCCCATCTCCTTTGGAGGTTTTGGAGAGAAGATCTTCAATATTGTGTCGAGGTTATTTATCTTCACCAAGAGGGTGAAAAATGACATGATGGTTCTCTACCTTCACTAGGAGGGTGAAGAAGGACGTGATAGTATGCTACCATCAATTGGAGGGTGTAAAAGGCATTGGTACTCTAACGCACTTGGTTTGTAAAAGAGAGTTTTTAAGGGCTTCTCCGCCATATTATGGGGCCAAAATGAGAGTCACTTTAATTTAGTGCATACCTAGAGAAGGAGTCTCTAGGGAGTGGACGTAGGTCTAGTTTTGATGGAACCACTATAAATTTGGTGTTATTTTGTTCACTTTTTTATGTATTTTATTTTTCTACACTCAAAAGTTTTTGGTTGAAAAATCTTTTGAATAATCATATCTAAATAATTGCATACTGAAGGATCATTTCTAAATTTTTTTATAAACTATTTCTGAAAATTCAAGAATTTTTTTTAAAATAACCAATTCAACCCCCTCTTAGTTAGCCTTGGGACAATTCAATAAGGTTTAATAAATTACATACACTTTCGAGTGGTATCTGAGCCTATTTGAAAAATTAAGGTTTAGAATACTTTTAGAAATTGAAACACTTGAAGGATACTCTATCAGTAGACCACCTTTATTCGATAACATTCATTTTAATTTTTTAGAAAACTTGTATGTTTACTTTTCTACAATCCCTTAACTATCGCATGTGGATATTAGTACTTGAAGGTTACACTAGACTCACTAGACTTGTTGATGGAATTAGAGTTAAAACACCATTCATTAATTAGACATTAGAAGAAAAAGACTTAGCATTGCTAAATATAAATATTTAAATAGTTTTTTCTGTGCATTAAAATCAGATGACTATATGCATATTTCTACTTGCAAAATTAGAAAAGAAATTTGGGATAGACTTTGCTTAACTTATTAAGGGATAAATAAGGTTAAATAATCAAGGTTGAACATTTTATTACATTACTATAAACTATTTTTCATGAAACTGAATGAGTCAATTTCTGATATGTATACATGTTTTACTCAGATTAGCGAGCGAGCGATTTTGACAGAGCGAATTTGACGGAGGTTCAGCGATCGGTGGTTCTTCGTTAAACTTGTATAGCCGACGGAGGTTCTTGTTACATCCTTGTTGTTCTTGATAGAGAGATGAATTCGTTGAGCGGAGAAGAGTGGAGATCGTTCTCTGTGCTCTGGACGATTTTCTCAGATCGTTATGATCTTGGAGTATTGGCAATTTTTTGGAGTCAATTAGATCTCCATCTTCCTGAGGGTCATATAATGTCAGAAAGAAGATCGATTCTGATAGATCTTTTGCGATCGGTGGAGCTTCATTGGCCTTGTATGGCCGTTGATTTTCATTGGTATGTCTTTGTTGTTCTTGAAGGAAAGAAGAACAATATGAGAGAGGAAGAGAGGAGAAAGATCTTTGCATTCTTGTTTGTTTTTATTGATTTGTATTTGATTTTGTCAGAACAATTTCTAAGACGAGAGGTTTTTGTTTTTTGTCTATATTGGCAGAAATAATCTTGGAAATTCTGAGAAATGTGAATAGCCAAGGTTCTTTGATAAGGATTTTGATCAAGTCTATTTCTGCACCTGTTTTCTTGAGAATTTTCGTTGAAAATTCTAATGCAATCCTGGAAGAGATTGATTGTTCAATCTTTGTTTCGGATTGTCCTAGTGGAATTGATGGGGAAATTTTCTTGATTATGAATGTTAAATGGAGCACAGGAATGCCTAGATTTATGGATTTTTCTTATTCCATAAATGGATCTAATGAATTTGGATCAATGGTTTTGCTTTGTTGGCTGGAACGTCAAAATTTCCTGCCCGTGGTTCTATCATTTTGAAGAAGAAGTTGGTTTATGTTTTTAATGACAAAGTGATTATTTGGTCACTTATTTTTCAGTTGCTCCTTGAAGATCAATCCTTATTGGTTAAAGATTTGAAGGATTTGAAGTTTTGTTGTTTTCTTCTATTAATGTGAAGAGAGTGATGAAGATTATCAGTTTGGTTTTCCTTGGCATTGATGAAGCCGGGTATTGGATTCTTGAGGTAATTGTTGGTATTATGGCTTTACATTGGAAGATTACTGGTATTGTTCTTTCCAGTATGATGGATATGGGGGAGATTTTTAGTCTGCATGACTTTGCTTATGAAGAGGCTGACTCTTGGACTATTGAGGAGACAGTTGGTGTGTTTGCTTTGTTGATGCTGATTGGTTTGTTCTTGGTAGATGTTGTTGGTTATGTTGATGCAACATCAGAAGTTTATATTCTTGATTGGAGTTTGTTAGACCCTAAGATAGATGGGGTTGCGGTTGATGATTGGAAAGCTAGTTTAGTAGTTATGTTCGTTTTTCTTAAATCTTGTTATTTTTTGCTTATTTTGCTATTAGGTTCCTTTTTCCTTCTTAAAACCATTATGATGAAATATGAGATTTTTACTAGGTTTCATTTTCCATCTTTTGGGAAAGCTGGGATACTAATTAACCTTTTTGGTTGTTCTTTTACTTCGTATCTCCATCACCCCAATGGATCTAAAATTGAACTTAGTGAATCGCATATCCATTATGGTAGTTTTAAAGGGTTTCTTTTGCTTTCTAGTTTGTATTAGATTTTTCTTATTTTAATGCAATTTGCATTTCTTCAAAAAAAAAAAAAGATAGAGAACTAACAAATAAATAAAAAAAAACTATGTTGTTTACCTACTGCTTATGATGCAAATATAAGTACCATAAACAAGTTGAATGTTTTGAATGAATATTCTATTGATAATATGCTTGGATCACTAATTACTTATGAGTAAGGAGTGAACTAAAGATAGATTGATGCATGTGAAATATACAAAGAGAAGAATATTGCTTTGAAAGTGGATGATTCAGAAAGTGATCAATCAATGCTTAAGGATGAAGAAGATATTGCACTCATGACTAGGAAATTCAAAAGTTTCCTTAGAAGAAAGCAATAAAGACTTCAGCATTGGAACAAAGGTAAGTTTAAAAAGAATGCAAAAGTTTCTAATGAAGTCATTTGCTATAAATGCAGGAAGCATGAACATATTAAGATTGATTGCCTAAATCTCAAAGCTAATCCTAACAAGGAGAAAGTTGAGGAGAAAATAAATGTTAGGAAGGGAAAGAAAAGAATTTAAAGAGCTTGCTAGGCTGCCACAGCTTCAGACCCCTAAAAAATAAAAGCAAAAGAGGAAGTTACAAACTTGTCCTTAATGGATGATAAACTTGATCATTCAGATCAAGAGGAGGTATGTGACTTGTCGTACGATGAATTATTTGAAATTTTTGAGAAAATTCATAATGCATATATTAAGCTTAAAAAATTGCATGCTAATCTAAACCTCAATCATTTGAATTTATAAAAAGAATATGAAAATCTTAGGAAAGATCATGCATCCAAAGATAGCAACCACATGGCTTTATTGCATGAATTTGATGATTTGAATAAGAAGGATGATTCTTTGAAAACATCCTATACTGAACTTGAAAATGATTTTAAAATGTTTATTGCTGAATCAGATCAAAGAGAACATGAGTTAAAAGTTGACAATTTAATTTTTGAAAGTATAAACTCACATCTTAAAGAAAAATTGAATGCTCTTAAGGAAGATAAAATAATTCCTATATTTGAATAATTTTACATTCCTAATCAAAATCATATAATTTCAAAATTTGGGAAAAGACATTATAAATCACGTAGATTAATAAATCCTTTTCCTGGTGTTAAATGCTTTTCAATTATAATGATGGGGCATATTTCTGACACTTACACTATTCAGAGTAGAACACATTTAATATGGAGACCTAAGGTGCATAAATCACATCATATTAATTATGAATCTATATTATCATTGTTAAGAGGTGATCCCAAATTTATTTATGTTTCCAAGTCTAACATTTAATAATTTTGTAGAAATACTATAATGCAGGCCCTTGTGAGTGCATTTGGTATATGGATAGCGGATGTTCAAAATATATGAATAGAGATACAACTCAATTCATATTGCTGTAGGAAAGGGTTGTAGGCAAAGTGATAATTGAAGATAATACCACTAGGAGAGTGGTAGGCACAAATATGATTATCAATAAGAACAATTTATTTATTAAGAATGTTTTATTTGTTGAAGGCTTAAAACATAACTTGTTAAGTATTAGTCAGCTTTATGATAGAGGTTTTAACATTAAGTTTTTACTTACAAGCTACATTATAAGCCAAAACAGAGTTGATGTGCTGCTTAGAAATAGGGTAAATAGTATATGCAAGCTTGATTTAAATTATATTAAATCTTCTAGTGCTTTTTGTCTCAAAACTGTCACTAAAGTATCATAGTTATGGCATAGGAGACTTTGTCATGAAAGCATGAAAAATCTTAGAAAAATTACCCAGAAAAACTTGGTTAGAGGAATACCCAAAATTGACTTCGCTAAAGATCACTTATGTGATGCATATATATTAGGAAAATAAGTCAAGTCCTCATTTCATTCAATTAAGGATCTTAGAACTAAGAAACCATTAGAAGTCATTCACATGAATCTATTTAGACTCGTTAGCACTATAAGTCTAGAAGGGAAAATGTTTAGGTAAGTAATTATTGATGATTATTTAAGATTCACTTGGATTAGATTCTTATCATATAAGAGTGAATTATTTGATGAGTTTAACTTTTTTTACTTAGATTCAGAGGAAGCAAGGTTGTGAAATTCTTTTAATTCTAAGTGATCATGGAGGAGAATTTGAAAATGAAAAATTTAAAGTTTTCTATAAAGTGCAAGGAATATATCACAGTTTTTTAGCTCCTAGGACCCCGCAATAGAATGGAGTTACTGAAAGAAAGAACAAAACTTTGATAGAAGCTACTATAGCCATATTGGCTGAATATTTACTCCCAAAATATTTTGGACTAAAGCAGTTAGTATGACTTGTTTTGTTTTGAATAGGGTAAATATTAGATGTTAGTTGAACAAGATACCCTATGAACTTCTTAAAGGAAGAACACACAATTTCTCACTTATACATGTCTTTGGATGTAAGGTGTTTAGTCATAATAATAATAAAACTCTTTTAGGAAAATTTGATTCTAAATTTGATTGATGATGGAAGTTTTCTGGGATATTCAAGTATTGGAAAATCCTATGTAGTTTTTAACAAAAGGATTTTATTAGTTGAAGAGACCACTCATATAGTTTTTGATGAATTTAACATTTCAAAAGGGTCTACGTCGGAAGAAGATTTTGAAGAAATAGCCTAAGAAATTGAATATGAAAATCAATGTGATGTTGAGGGGGCACACAAGGGGTTCACTTCCTCATTTGTCATGAATTCTTTTTTTTTTCCTGCATTTTTTTTCTACTTCCTCCTCCTGCACCCGTAGGATTCATCTAACTTGGACTCTCAATGGCTCTAGAGATGTAGTCATCCCTAAGTAGTGTTTGGGAATTGGTGGATCAACTTGTATAAGAGGTCTCCAAGCTTCCTTAGACACTTGTATGGAGGATTGATAATTTTTATTAAAACTTTTCTTTGACAAATAAAATAAGGCACCATACCATCCATCATAAAGTTCAAAAAAAGTTAAGGAATAAAAAATCTCATTAAAAATAGTCTTGGTAGATCATTAACCATAATCCCCCAAGTATTCCTTGAGATGGCTCTAGATGTATACTTTTTTTTAATCAATCTTTGAAGATGAAGTAGGCTTTTAGTTTATGCCAAAGAATATGGTTGTAGGGATAATAATTGGGCCCATTTTGTATATCTTCATCCTCTAGCTTCCTAGGCTTATGAATCTTAAAATCTACTTTCTTGATTATATTCTTAAAGATCTTTCAAACTACCTCTCTTTTGAAAGAATAAGTTAGGTTCATTCTTTCTTTAAAAAGGATCTAGGAATTCTAACCTAAATGCTTATTTCTACTACTAATACTACAGAGAGTGATGTTGTTATTTTACCTAAGGTGGAGACTTCTTAACTTGGATTTCACCGGCTACTTGCCATTATCTACCACGTAAACTTTTCAAGATTTATTTTACAAGACTTTATGGGGCTTTAGCTTCTTGAAATCTATCATTGGTTGACTTTTCATAAGTCTTCCTATAGGCTATTAGATTTACTCCACAATTTTTCAAATATTTTGATGGTCAAACCCATCAATAGGCACACCAACAACGCATGAATGTTTTCAAAAGGATTTTAATTATGCAATACTCCTCCAAATGAGGTTCACACTTTATGCACAAATTCCTCCATATTAGAATGTAATCAACCATTGACTCGTTGCATTTCTATTTTTTTTCACAACAAAATCCTCAACAATGAAGTGGTGTTAAGTCCAACAAATCTCTTTATATATAGTTTTATAACTAAGTACAAGTTTTCATTAAAACATTAGGTAAATCTATATAGTAGGTGAATGCCACTCTTAACAAGTTACTAATAAATAATCTAAATAATAATGCATAATTACCCCCAATATTACACCAATTGGCTCTTAAATGTGTTAAGTGCTATCTCGGATGCCTAGTACCGTCAAACACCTTGATAAAAGGTGAAAAAAAATCCCTTACAATACTAGACACCATCATATTCCTCTATTTGTAATATGCCATTCAAAATAAATGAAGTCTATTAGAATTTTATCGATGCTTCTTTTTCTTCATGTTCGATAAATTATTTAAGATATGATCCTTTAATATAATTGTTTTTAGAGTCTTTTTTGTTGTTGACTATAAAAACTTCTTCAATCAAAATTTTTTCTTCTCTTCTACATGAACAATCTTGGGTCAAGTAGACTTAACCTATACTCATCATGGTGGTGACATCTATGACTATAATTAGGTTAATATTGGCATCATCTCCTCCATTTATAATTTCATTTTTAAAAATGTGATCATTATTTTACTATAATTGATGGTGTATTCAATCCTTTAAGTTTAGTGCAATTTCTTCCTTATTAATAAAATCCTAAATATCATCCATTGAAAGCTACTCCCTCTATAAGGACCCTCTGGTGCCAACCATATAAATCTTTACCAACATATCCTCTAGTAGATCATCTGGTTTATGATCAAATTTAGCCTTTTCTTCTTCATCTATTTTTTAAGACTTACAATCAACTTATTAATTATTTCCTCTGCATTCTTTCTAAATAAAAATTGAGGATTAACAATGAATAATCCTCATAAGTATTTACTTCCAAAGTTTTTATCTTAGTCTTCTTTCATTCTTCCTTTTCTCCATTACATAATTCCTTATGGTATTTGATGTGATGAAATAAATGGATTATGTCTTGGGTTGCCACACCATCTTTCCACCAGATGTTAAAGAAAACATAGTTGAAGTCATCAATCTTTGTAATTCAAAATGATAATATTAGACATAAACCTCATCACAAAGCATATTGTCATAGGGTGAATTTAATCTACTATAATATAAACACAATTTTGATGGTATATCTAGTGCTATAATAAATATCAATGAAGGATGTCTCTGAATTTCACAGGGTGAAAACTTCACTGCTCAAGGTTCCAAAGATACTTGTTGGTTCTAATTACTAACCATAAGAGTACTATCTAAGTGACTTGAAGAAGTTCTAGAGACCATATATTATCCATTGCCAATACAAAAAAACTTGCTTATTGGGGAACTTCATTTATGTCCTCACACTAAGTTTCCACACATAATAGTATCTTCTCAAAAAAAATCTATTGTTATCCATTTACTAATCATGCATTTCATATTTTATAGAAAATACACCTTTATCTACCCTAAGATGTCAAACATTTAGGTAATATTCCTTTTAGAATATAATTAAACTTCCTTTTATTGTCATCAATTGATACCTTCAAATTAAAGTTGAATGGCTATGGTGGTGAATGAGCAATCACCTTGAGCAATGTAGAGAGAGGATGAAACTCGCTACAACCCAATAATAGAGAGGATTGAGGAATCTCAAATTTGTCAATTACCTTAGTAGTAGTCATAGTTGTTTGGTCTATCAAATTCACTTTCTTTTTCATCCATTACTTTATGTAATGGTTCTTATGGTGCCTCCACATCTTAATCAATGGATCAAATATAAAAAAACAACCAATTTTAGAATAACTAAGAGCTCTTAGAGGAGTAAAAATATTAGAAATAATAATCTTCTTTATCTTTTTATTCTCAAAAGCTATCTTAGGGTGACCAAACCTAGTGAAAAAGGAGGGCCACAAGATTTGAATGGAAGTCTCAATTTTACATCCCATATAGTGACTCTAGGATATGCCACTTTTACACAACAAAAATAGGCTCAAAAGTAGTGAAATTAGGAATATTGATAGTCATTATTAGATTTTCAATTACATATTTGAGTTTATAAACAATCCCATCAACAAGTTGGGGCTCATAAAGAGCTAGGTTCAGATCATTAGAGAAAGAGACTATCAATTTTCCAACCTTTTTTTACTACAATAACAACAACACCAAGTTTTTATCCACTATGTGAGGCCAGCTACATGAATCATTTTTCCCCATTGTGTCCTGTTAAAAGTTAAATTCTCATTTAAATATAATAAAAAGGTTATTTCTAACATTTTGTAACAAAGTACTTTTAGGTCTACCTCCATCTTTCTTACTAAAAGTCAAATCTAACACATCTACTTTCCTAATCGAGTCATCAAAAGGCCATTATTTATGAAACCAAACTATCTAAGGTGACTCTCTCTAATCTTATCTACACTAGAGCAACTCCAAACTTTTCATGCATATGCTCTTTGTGTATCCTGTCTGCAAGAGTAGAGCCTCTAAACCAACTGAGCATCATCATCTCAGCAACACTTAACTTAATATTATGCTTCTCTTTTGATGACCAATATCTACATGATAAAGCATTGTAGGTCTAACTAAAATCTAAAAAATTTTCCTTTATGTTTGAGGGGGCCTTTTTTATCACATGACAAGCCTGATGCATTCCACCACGTCAACCATCCAACTTGAATTTTACTAAAAATAACCCCATCTATTTCACCATCACATTGAATAATAGTCCCAAGATATCAGAAGCATGTACTCATTTTTAATGACTTGATCACCCAAAGTCATAATCCCCCCATAAGATCTATGATTACTAAAATAATAATCCATATATTCAGTTTTAGACCTACACAAATGAAGCCTTCGGACTCTAAGGTTGAACTCCATAATTCAAGTTTAACTTCATCTTCCACTATAATCTTTTCAATAAGAAGAGTATCATTAGCAAAAAGTATACACCAGGGTACAACCTCTTACAAATGTCTAGTGAGAACATCCATGACTAAAGCAAAAAAGATATTGGCTTAAGGAAGATCCTTGATGAGAGGAAAATACTTGGTCAAACCACCTTGTATTTAAACACAAGTAGCTTCTTTTGTATACATATCCTTAACGACTTGAATACAAACATTTTTAATCTCTTTCTTTTCTAGAACTCTCCATAGGACTTATCTTGGAAATTTATCATACGTATTCTCTAAATCAGTAAATATCATATGAAGATCCTCATTATTCTCTTTATACTTCTTCATCAAACCTCTCAATAAATGTATAGCTTCCATAGTAGACCTACCAAACATGAATCCAAATTGATTTTGAGAAATATTAGTATCATATGGCAACATATGCTTCATAATTCTCTCCCATAATTTTAAAGTATGACACATTAACTTAATTCCTCTATAATTCTCAAAATCTTTTTGCATCACCTTTATTCTTAAAAAAAAGGAATCAACACACTCATTATCCACTCATATGACATCATTTAATCTTCAAAATAATACTAAAATGTTTAGAAAGCTAAGAAATTCTTTCATCTCCTAAGCATTTAAACACCTCAATTGGAATATCATTAAGTCCAACTACTTTTCCATAGTTCATTTTCTTTAAAGCCTCTCTAAATTTTGTTTTACTAATGCATCAACAAAATAAAAAAAATATTTATTTTCATTTAGGGTGCTAAGGTCACTTAAGTTAACAGTGCTATCATAATCTTTATTGAAAAGTTTAGAAAAATATCTCATCTAGATTTTTTGTAATTTCTCTTCTAATAAAAGGACTTTTTGATCTTCATCCTTAATACTTGTCATATGAACTAAATCCTTACTACTCTTATTTCTTTGTATGGCTAGCTTAAACATATATCATTCATCCTCCTTAGTACCTAATCTAAGGAGGGTGAATGATAGATGTATAAATTAGCCAAACAAAGAGATAAGAATAGTAAGGATTTAGTTCAAGCAAGGTATATTAGGGATGAAGATCAAAAAGTGCAAAATTTATTGAGCCAAAAATTTTAAATTCTTGATTTTGAACATTTTTTTTATTCTAAAAATTAAATTCTAAATTTTTGAGTCTTTTCCTACCATAAATATGAAGCTAGAAAGACATGTAATTGTAATTTGTGTTATGATAGTGAAAGAATTACAGAGGAATTAAAATTGAAGATTTAATTTTGAAAGCTTTGATTTTTTTATTTTGAGGATTTTGAAAGTAAGTTGACAACTAGATCGACAAGCTTTTTAAAATTCGAAAGATTTTTTAAGAGAAATTTTGATTTTAGGTGGATTTAAATTTTGAAATTTTTTTAAAAATATTTGGCAAGATTTTAAAAATTGAATTAATTTTAATTTTAAATAAATTTTAGTTATTTTAAAACTTTCCCCACCAAATACTTCATTGGATAAAAGGTTCTAAATTCAAAATTTAAGATTCTTAATATTTCAAAAAATTACTTATCAAAATTATATATAATTAGAGATTTTGAAGTTTTAAAGAAAAACTAAAATTTTAAAATCTTTAAATTTTTAAAACTTTACCCAACAAACTAATGATTGATGGGGATTTTTAAAATCAAGAAGTTGACCATACATATCGAAGGAAGAAATGGAAAAGGTAGCCAATGGTAGAAATGTAGTCTTAGTCCATGAAGGAAATAAGCATACCACTGATGTATAAAATGATAAGCCTCTACTAAAGATGTAGGGAAGGAACCCACCCTATTTGAATTTAAAATTAATTTATCGGGTAAATAAACTATATATTTAAAAATATATTTTAATGATAAAAAATGGCTTAGAGAGTAGTATACCATCTCAAAAGATAGTAAAGATGTTCTATATTAGATTCGCAAGAAAAAATATGTTTTTAAAAAATGTGTACATTCCCAAAAAATTCTCCAATTTCATGTGACTGAGATAGGATTTATTTTATTATGGATACCATATAGGTTCCTTATAAAGGCAAATTCTTATGATTAATTGCATCCAAATGTTACAAATATATTTTCATGGTTTATGTTTTGATGATTGACAAACACTATTTTTCTTGGACTGCTTGTTGCTTCTAACTTTTCAGGAATCAAAGATCGGATGAACAGACGAAGCCAGTTCAGGATTGCATATGATTAGGGTTGAATCAGTCTGTACTTTTGTTTTTCACTTCTTGAGTCTTCTTGTAATGGTCAAAGAGACTGATGCTATGTAACCCGACACACACACACACACACTTGAGAGACTTAGATTTTCTGTTTTTACTCATATCGGCTAGGACGATCCGGCTTTAAACAGAAAGTCTAAATATGGATTCTTAATTAAGGCAGCCGACATTAACATATCGGCCTGGATGATACGTGTATCGGCCA